>NW_027397163.1:1142020-1155032 GCF_003265705.2 Callorhinus ursinus
CTGAGCCGAAGGCAGTCGCTTAACCAACTGAGCCACCCAGGCGCCCGTAATGTTCTTTCCTACATTATAACAAACACATTCCTCGGGCGCCTGGGTGGCTCAGTTGGTTAAGCGACTGCCTTGGGCTCAGGTCATGATTCTGGAGTCCCGGGATCGAGTCCTGCATCCCCCTCCCTGCCCAGCGGAGAGTCGGCTTCTCCCTCTGACCCTCCCCCGTCTCATGCTCTCTCTCTCATTCTCTCTCTCAAATAAATAAAATCTTTAAAAAAATATTAGAATGAGAAATTATTAAAAAAAAACAAATAAACACATTCCTTCACATGCCATAGTTGTGTGTGATGTGGAAATGGCATTTGGAGCCAATGGAGATGAAATTTCCAAAGTAATTTTTATATGTTAAAGGAGAATTACAGGATCCTGGAGGTTGGGCTAATATCAAGCTCCGGTTGCCTTCTGCCCGTAGCAAAGTATTAAACATCGAGGCAGTTGAGTTCCTTGAGGGAGGTCACTCTGCCTGTCTCAAGGAACTGGCAGAGAGTTGTAATTTGTAAGAAAATTTTTTTCTTTTGCCTTTGTCCTCCACATCAGTGAGAACACTTAGCATGCTCTCTCCTAGCAAATTTCAGGCGTACGATACACTTCTATTAACTAGTCACCAGGCCGCACATTAAACATTCAGTGCTCATGCATCCTGCATAATTAACCTTTTTACCATTTGATCAACATCTCAACATTTACCATTTGATCAACATCCACAGCCCCTGGCAACAAAAATGCTAATCTTTTCTATTTTGCCTTTCTTCAGATTCTGCATATATGTGATTTCATACAACGTTATCTTTTTTTCTGTGTGGCTTATTTAACTCAACAAAATGTCCTCCACTTTTATTCTGTTGCTGCAAACGGAAGGCTTTTCCTCTTTTCTGAAGCTGATATTAGATGAGAAGACAGAGAATACTGAAGATTAACTTTTTTTTTTTTAAGATTTTATTTATTTATTTGACAGAGAGAGAGACACAGCGAGAGCAGGAAACACAAGCAGCGGGAGTGTGAGAGGTCGAAGCAGGCTTCCCGCCGAGCAGGGAGCCGGATGTGGGACTCGTTCCCAGGACCCTGGGATCATGACCTGAGCCGAAGGCAGACGCTTAACGACTGAGCCACCCAGGCGCCCTGAAGATTAACTTTTTTTATCATAAAGAGTTGCCTGCCTTTTGTGGCAAAAAGTTGTCTGACAATGATGGGGTTCTGGAATATAGGCGAGGTTCAGTGGTGTAGAGTCCGGAGCCGACGACCAAGAAAGAATTCTTGAGAAGTCTTTGGTGCAAAATAGTGGTTTATTAAGGCATGGGGACAGGGCCCGTGGGCAGAAAGAGTTGCTGCCCCGAGGTCGTGAGGGGTGGCTGATTATATACTATGGGGTTGGGGGAGGTAAGGAAAAGGGAGGTTTCAAAAGGATTTTCATGTGTTAAAGAAGATTCACAGGATATTGGAGGCCTTGCTATTGTCAAGGTTGTTTTCCCTCTAACAAGGTACTAACATGAAGATAGTTGGGAGATTCCTGGAGGAGCATTACATTTTGCCTGCCTCAAATATCTGTCAATGGGCTGTAGGTTATAAGGACATTTAATTTATCTACGTTTCCTTCTGGAAACTAGGTTATTGATAGAAATGCTTTGTTCTTGTAGATTGCTAAGACATTCGTAAACTGAGGGAGACTCCTGTCTTGCAGGATTGTGATCAAAGTTAGCTATTTGTTTTTCCTTTCCTTAGTTTTAGGACAGCCAGGAATGCATGAGGAATGTCACATATGTCCCATGGCGGGGGGGGGGGGGGGGGGTGGGGGGGGTGTCAGCTTCCCTCATCAACAGCATGTGCTCTTTTCCTTTTTCCTGTGGAGGACTTGCCCGGTTTTGAAATTCTAAATCTCTGTGCCCTTATCTTTAAGTCACAGTGGTTTGGTGGCATCAATCACCTATCTTTGAGATTCCCAAACTTATTTTTTCCCTTGTGAATCTGTCTTATGACAGCTTAATTTTTAGATGAGCTACAGAATTGAGAAGAGACAAAGAAAAACGTTTTCCTCTCCTACACACTCATTCTGTTGTTGAAAACTGACCTCCGTGCTTCAGACCCAAAATAGAAGGTGAAGAGAGTTGGGGAGAAACAGGAACAGCTTTACTGCTTTGGAAAGGAGGCTGCAGCAGGTCAGGCCCTTCAAAACTGCAAGCCCACCCAGAGTCAGGGGCTGGGGTTTTGTGGGGAAATGCAGGATCTAGCCGGTTTCAGTTTCAGCAGGAATTCTGTTTGTGCTTCCAGCTGTGTTCATCATGTTATCAGAGTGGAACCAGATTCCTGAAACAAAAGGCTGAGAAGATCAGCGGGGAGGTTTGCGAAGAGAGAAAAAAGTTCTCACGGCCCTTGATGTTTTGGTGCCGCAATTTTGATTTTTGTTAAACTTTTAAAAAAGATTTTATTTATTTGAGAGAGCACGAGCGGGGGTGGGGCAGAGGGAGAAGCAGACTCCCCCCTGAGCAGGGAGCCCGAAGCGGGGCTCGATCCCAGGACCCTGGGATCATGACCTGAGCCAAAGGTAGACGCTTAACCAACGAAGCCACCAGCCCCCACAGTTTTTGTTCAACTTCATGCTTTTAATCAGTTTCAGTTTTCATCACCAGGACAAATATAATAAGACCGTTTCGTATTTGACAGTGAAAAAACACTCAGTATTTTCTAGAATGGCTTAAATAAAGAAAAAGGATAACACCAAAATTCAGTGAAAATGTCGAGGAATTAGAATTCACATATATTGCTGATGGGAGTGTAAAAAGGACATTCACTTTGGAAAACTGGAGGTTACGTATGAAAATAAACATTTGCCTACGGAAGGGAAGCATCTGCCACCCCAAAATATGTCTCTTTGGCTTAAGGATTATTTTAGGCTGTAACTTTATTTATTTTTTAAAGATTTTATTTATTTATTTGACAGAGAGAGACACAGCGAGAGAGGGAACACAAGCAGGGGGAGTGGGAGAGGGAGAAGCAGGCTTCCCGCGGAGCAGGGAGCCCGACGCGGGGCTCGATCCCAGGACCCCGGGATCATGACCTGAGCCGAAGGCAGCCGCCTAACCGACTGAGCCACCCAAGTGCCCCCCTAGGCTGTAACTTGAAAGAAGCAATAGAGGAAGGAAAAAATCTGAAACCCAGTATGTTTACTTTTATTTATTTATTTATTTTTAAAAATCTTTATTTATTTATTTTTTTAAGATTTTATTTATTTATTTGAGAGAGAGAGAGAAACAGCATGAGAGGGGAGAAGGTCAGAGGGAGAAGCAGGCTCCCCGCCGAGCCGGGAGCCCAATGCGGGACTGATCCCAGGACTCCGGGATCATGACAGGAGCGGAAAGCAGTCGCTTAACCAACTGAGCCACCCAGGCGCCCAGTATGTTTACTTTTATAAGAGACATTTGCATTTATAAGGGAAAGCTCCCTTTGTAAGGGTGTCTCCCTCCGTGTAGGAGAGAGGGAGAATGTGTCATCCCAGAAACTCTGGTAAGTGGAGAAGGCATGGATCTAAATCTGCTCACAACCACAGCCCTGGTTACTGTCCTTTGCCTGGTCACCTCCCCAAATGCTCCCCAATAGGATCACGTGTGGAGTTTCAAAAAGGATCCTCACCAGCGCCCTCCCCCTCAGATTCTGTGCATTGGTGTGAGTGGAAAGGACAGTGTTGTGTTCATTAAGGGCTCCAGGTGATTCTAAGTGAGGCCAGGGTTAAGCACGAGGGCTTCAGGTTATTTTATGAGAGTTGAGGGCAGGGGCGCCCAGGTGGCTCAGTCGGTTAAGCGGCTGCCTTCAGCTCTGGTCATGATCCCAGGGTCCTGGGATCCAGTCCCACCTCGGGCTCCCCCTGCTCCACGGAGAGCCTGCTTCTCCCTCTGCCTCTCTCTCCTGTTTCTCATGAATAAATAAAGAAAATCTTAAAAAGAAAAGGGAGAATTGAGAGCTGACTTTGACTCCGTTAGAGGTAACACGATCTCTGTGATGCGAGTCTGGGAGGGTCAGGTCCGGGCAGCACAGGGTTCCTAGGCTGTAGCAGAATTTGTGGGCGTCTGTGGGAGGGGAGGCCCCCTGGAAGCAAGGAAGGAAAGGTCAGGGATTGGTTTCCACATAGGAGCTGTTTCTGAATAGCTCCTGACATAAAGGACTAGGAATTTGGGCCTTTTTTGCATTTCAAAGTCATGCCTGTAGTCGAGCAGTTTACAGGTGAAGAGGCTCTGCTGGGGGCTTTAAAGGCAAATGATCCTGTTGCCCATGTGTGAGTTTTCCACAAATACCTCATGAGGAAGAAATCTAGAGGAGAAAGAAGAAATGGCTGGGTGTCAGGTAAGCCTTGTGTCTGAGGCCAGAGGCCGTGTCACCTTTTTCTCCTAAAATTCATTGCTTTTGGAAATTGCAAATGTTGTTGGTTCCTTTACTTCGGTTGTTTCCTGCTTTATGTTTTCAGGTAATTTTTACACCTTTTCAGAAATGATACTCAAGGTCAGGTCTTAGAACACTTCCCCCCTATCTCCCAGAGCCTTCTCTCCCTTCTCTCCAACCTGGCTTCCAATAGGCCATCAACAGTTGTCACATTTTGTTTGTTTTCTGGATTTTAAGAATTTATTCAACACCCCTCTTAGAAAACTTAGGCGGAAATTTTATTTTATTTTATTTTATTTTATTTGAGAGAGAAAGCAAGCAAGGGAGATAGCGCACGAGCAGGGCGTGGAGCAGAGGGAGAAGCAGGTTCCTCGCTGAGCACGGAGCCCGATGCGGGGCTTGATCCGAGGACCGCGAGATCACGACCTGAGCCGAAGGCAGATGCTTAACCGACTGAGCCACCCAGGCGCCCCTAGGCTGAAATTTTTCAAAAAAAATAACTGAAGCAAACAACTTCACAAAAACACAGATGTTTGAGTAATGTCACTAACGTGGCCTATAAATACGAATTCAGTCACATTTACATATTGGCCATAATAGCAATCATCCCAGTAACAAATTCATGAAGAAACTTCCCCTGTTCATGTCAGACTCCCGAGGCAAGCAGGAGGCACAGAGAGAGGGGGGGGACCACCTTACCCCCCTGAGTGCTCCCCCCAACCCAAGAGGCCGTAGGGGCAGCCAAAGTAGGAATCCCCACGGTAGCACTGAGCCCACTCCTGCTCAGATCTTCAGCTTTGTGATCATTGGAGGGCTTATCAGAAAGGCTGGGTGCTGCCCGGGTTTGATTCGTGGAGATGGGGACCAAGGATCTGCGTTTCTAGTAGGTTCCTAATATGATGCTGCTGGCTCAAAGGTCACAGTTTGAGACCCCTCCCGCCAACCCCGTGCTTGGGGCTGCCTCTCAATGAAGACCTTCATTCCTGTCTTCCTAAGGCCTCCGTCCCTGCCTGTCAAGAGTAAAAGCCATTCCTAACCAGCTCTCTGTCCTGGCTTACCTGAACTTTGGCAGTGGGGGTCCTGTTTTTGACCAGGCAGAATAATAGCCAAAGTGGTAAAATACACATTCTGGATCGGAAAACAACATGCATGAAGGAAAATAAAAGCATGGCAGCCCCCAGCCCGGTGCCATCCATAATCCCTGTTCTCAAGCTTTTAATACTGATTCAAAACCCCGGGAGGTTCAAACACTGGGAATTCACTTCTCAGTCACCTGACAGCTCATGCAGTTTTTTCCTGAGTCTCTGGTGGCCCTTGCAGCGGAAAACATAACGCCAGAGCCCTTGGCCTCCTGCAGAGGCCGAAGGACGGGTGACCGTCAGCCCTGCTCGTGGACTTCCTGAGGGAGGAGGCTGCTGCCCGAACGCTGGACCTGAAGCCCGTGGTGGCCAGAGCTGCCCAGGACGGCACTGATCCCAGGGAGGCGTGCAGGCCTTCGCCATCCCCCCGGAGGTCGTCATGCGTTCTAATGGCCTTCGGCACCCGGCCCGGGCCATCCTTCGGCAGGCCCCATGGGAACAGAAATTTTAATAATTGGCCAGCAATTGGGAGGCCATGGCCTGGGCTGCAAACAACACTGAATTGGAAGTTGAGCTTTTTATTCTAGTTGTACTGTTCTTACTTGGCTGTGTGTGATCTTTTCAGTTTCTGAACCTCACGACCTGTCTGTGGAAGGGGCGAAGGGGGCAGGGACTGGTGGATCTCCAAGGCTTTTCCAATTTTTTTTTTTTAAGATTTTATTTATTTATTTGACAGAGACAGCGAGAGAGAGAGAACACAAGCAGGGGGAGGGTCAGAGGGAGAGGCAGGCTTCCCGCGGAGCAGGGAGCCCGATGCGGGGCTCGATCCCGGGACTCCAGGATCATGACCTGAGCCGAAGGCAGTCGCTTAACCCACCGAGCCACCCAGGCGCCCCCCCATCCCCACCTCTGCCCTCACTCCTTCCTCCTTTAGGTCCGTCTTCCACCACGTCACAGCTTATCTCTGAGAGGCGTATAATAAGACATTTGCACAGAAGGGTGACTAGGACCGCCCTCCTCCGCCCCTCCCCCTTTCATATAAAAGCATTACATAATGTTTCAAAATAAAATACAAAGAGCAAAAAGGGCCTGATCTCGGGGCCACGTGTTCTCCCCAGGAGAATGAATCTACCCCTCCCACTCGGACCTGACTGGGGAGATCGCGGAGCCCCTTCCCGGCCCCACCGGGCCTGGCGCTGCCGCGGGGAAGAGAAAGGAGAGCCGAGGCCCGGCCCCAGGCCCTTGGGCTCGTCCACCGTGTACGAAGGGGGAGAGGGAGGGGACCTCCAGTGACGTAGACCAGAGAGCAGGAGTGCCTGACTGGGTTTGGGGGAAAAAGGAGGTCTTCGGAGAGGAGCAAGGGAGAAAAGTGCCAATCGCCTTACCAAGATCGGGGTCCGGGGAGGCGGGAGCGGCCGCGGGGCGCGCGGTCCCCAGAGCCCGCCTGGGAGGCTGGCCCAGCTCCGCCCGGGCCTCCCGGCCGCCCTCCCGCCCTCGGTCCTGGCGTCCTCCCCCCGCCACAACCCCCCCCCCCCACCCCGGCGGGCCCGTGAGCCCCTGAGCCCCGCCCTCCGAGTGGCCGGGAGAGACCAATGAGGACCGGGCAGCAGCCGCCCCCCACCCGTGCGACACCGCCCAGAGCTCGGTCCCGGCCAGGGGACGGGGTCGGCGCGGCCCTCCTGCCCTCCCCCGGCCCTTGGGGCCCTCATACTGACTGTCGGCACCCCCACCCTGGCCTCGCTAGGGCTGGGGCTGGCAGCCCTCCGTGCACGCGCTTGGTGACCTCTCGGGAAACGTGGGTCCCCGCGCGGGGCGGGCCAGGGTTCCAGATCCGAGAGGGGAGCGCGCGCTTCCCGCAGAGCACCGACCAGGCCGGGGGGCTCCGGGGCGCCGAGCGGGAGCCGGCGACCCCACCCAATTCCTGTCTCCGCCCGGCCGGGCCAGCCGGGGGACGGCGGCGGCGGCCAGCGCCCCGGGAAGCAAGGTGTCAGCCCCGGAGGGCCGGCCGAACCCGCGAGCAGGGGGCGGAGCCTCCCCGCCCGCCCCGCCCGCCCCGCCCGCCCCGCGAAGCCTCTGCGGCGTCAGGGCCCGCGGCCCGAAGCCCTCCCGGCCGTAGCTGCGCAGCGCCGCCGCCTCGTAGGCCTCCAGGATGGTCTGGCGCTCCTCGGGCGCGTGGAGAAGGGATGCACCTGCACGATGTGCCGCTGGATGGTGCTGACCTTGCTGACCTTGAGCGTGGCCAGCGCGCCCCCGCACACCATGCACACCAGGCCGCGCCGGCTGCAGTCTTAGTCCATCAGGTACTCGCCCCGCCAGCGCGGCGGGTAGTGCGGCCTCTGCTCTCGGCTGCCGGGCGGGGGTGGGGGGCGGCGGGAAGGCGAGTCCCCGGGCTCTAGGCCGTGCTCGTCGACCTCCGCGGGCCCATCGGCTCCCCTGGGGAAAGCGGGACATCGCCTAGGAAGGAACAAAGGACCGCATTGGAGCCGGTAGAGGGCAGGCCGCCCGCATCTGGGGTCTCAGCTGCACAGGCCCGCCCACCTTGGCCCTGCTGCTCCGTCCTCCCCAGTCTCCCCTTCAACCTTCCACTCTCCCCACCCGCTTCAACCCAAGCACGCCCAGGCCCAGGCCCTGCCTGGCCCGCCTCCCTGCCCCCCACTCTTTCGCACCTGTTTTTAAAGATTTTATTTGAGAGACAAGCCGGAGGGGTAAGGACCGAGGGAGAGGGAGAAGCCTACTCCTCGCTGAGCCGAGAGCCCGATGCTGGGCTGGATCCCAGTAGCATGACCAGGATCATGACTCCAGCTGAAGGCAGAGGCTTAACCGACTGAGCCACCCAGGCGCCCCATCAATCGGCAGTTTGCATTGAAGTCCTGCAAGTACTCCCTTGGTGATAGTTTCACAGGGGAAAGTGTGGAGTCCAAGTTTCCTGTTGCTGACGGGGTCTGGTCCTGGGGTGTCAAGTGAAGCAAGCCAATTCCCATTTAGGCCCGAACTGGTTTATCAGCTCTGCGTAGACCAGGACTGAGAATGCACAAATACCCAGGCTGAATCTGAGGACCAGACCAACTCTGAATGTTCTGGAAAAAGGGGGACTCTTCCTCTTTAGAATGTGAAAAAAGGTATTCTATTTAAGAAATACTAGATATTACAGGACATGGAAACTGTACGTGATCGGAGTTTGCATAAATCAACTGTATTCTCATAATTTCGATTTATATTCTGATATACTGTTTGGGGGCCAGGAGAACACAGCAGTAATAATAGTTCCTTCAGTGTGCCTTAGGTGATGTAGGAAAGACATGGTTGGAAGCCAGTGGCCAAGTTGACCCATCTTTGGTGCAGAAAGGTGGATTTATTAAAGCACAGGGACAAGACCCGCGGGCAGAAAGTGCTGCACGGGGGGGTCCTGAGGAGTGGCCCGTTATGTACTTTCAAGTTGGGAGGGGGTTAGGGATAGCATTAGTCTCTAAGGAATTTTGGAAGCAAGGTTTCCAGACCCTTGAGGGTGCTAGTGCTAGCTCTTGTTAGGAAAAGGTCGTTTATTACTGTCTAATAAAACCTAAGTCATGAGCCCCTTCAGATCCGTGGGTCATATGCTTGGGGAATGAGTGCCAACAGGTATCATGGGGCAAGGGGGGGGGGCGGTTATAGATAAAGGAAGTTTCCAAAGCAATTTTTAAAGTTTTTTGGGTTTTTTTTTTAAAGATTTTATTTATCTTTTGACGGAGAGAGAGACAGAAAGGGAACACAAGCAGGGGGAGTGGGAGAGGGAGAAGCAGGCTTCCTGCTGTGCAGGGAGCCCGATGCGGGGCTCGATCCCAGGACCCGGGGATTACGACCCAAGCTGAAGGCAGATGCTTAAACGACTGAGCCACCCAGGCGCCCCCCCAAAGCAATTTTTATATGTTAAAGTAGACTTTTACAGGATCTTGGGGGTCGGGCTAAGCTTGCCTTTTCCCCTTAGCCTAGTGTTACCATCCAGGCAGTTGAGTCCCTAGAGGAATGTCACCCTGCCTGTGTCAAGGACTTGTCAGTGGGCTGTAGGTAGTAAAGGAAAAGTAATAATTTTACTCCTGCCTTTCTTTCCCACATCATTAGGCACTGATATCAATTTGTTTCCTTATAGCTAGTGTTACCTTTCATTGGCTTGGGGCTCTCTGCCAGATTTTTCCCCCATATTGTTCATATCTCCCCAACCCCTTATCATTTGTAAGGATCTTAGATGGATTTACTGAGCGATGTGCAGAAACCATCCCATTTAAACTGGAGACTTCTCCTGAGTTTCTGTTCACTTGTCGTTTCTGCTGAGGAGAACAAAGGCAAAAGAAATGTGGATAAAGTGAAATTTCCTTACTACTTGCAGCTAGAGACAAAAAGCAACCTTAGCCTGACAAAAGCCAGACCTTATGAAAATCCCTTTTCAAATTCCATCTCTACCCTCACTAACTTAAAAGTATACAAGCAGTGGTTCCTCATAATCACACTGCAGCTCTTCCTGCCCACAGGCCCTGTCCCCAAGTTTTATACTAAAAACAGGTTTCTGCAGGACATCATAGTGGCTCATTGGGTTAAGTCGAGTCTTGGTCTCAGCTTAGCCCTTGATCTCAGGGTCTTGAGTTCAAGCTCCACGTTGGGCTCCACCCTGGGCATAGAGCCTACTTAAACAACAAAGAAACAGATTTTGCACTGGAGATAGCTCAAAAATTCTTTCTTGACCTTTGGTTCCTGGCTCATATCACATCAGTTTCCACTGGACAATGAAGACTCTACCTTTGTGTACTAGAGAGTGACTTCTGGGACTGGAGGTTCTAAATCAGCCAGACCTCTATCCCATGGGTTTTTATTTTGCTCCACACTCATGTCACAAACATACTCTTTTTTTTTTTTTAATTAAAGATTTTATTTATTTGACAGCGAGAGAGCGAGCCCAAGCAGGGGGTGTGGCAGGCAGAGGCAGAGGGAGAAGCAGGCTTCCCGCCGAGCAGGGAGCCCGATGTGGGGCTCGATCCCAGGACCCTGGGATCATGACCTGAGTCGAAGGCAGACACTTAACGACTGAGCCACTCAGGCGCACCCCACAAACATACTCTTCTATTTACTTCTTTGTATTTTCAGAAAAAGAAAACAAGAATCACATCATTAACATGTTTTGAGTGTCTTAAAATCCTGAAATAATACAGAGCACAAACGATGACTGAGACGAAAGTTTTCAGTGAAATACTATGGTGTGGGGTTATTGAGCACAACAGTCACGAAGGAAATCTTGCTACCTTTAAAGGCACCAGTTAGTAATTGTATTTAAGAAGCATACGGATACGACCTGTGGGCAGAAAAAGATACACTTCAGCCTGCAGGAAGCTGGTAGGTACATGCAGAGTGTGCAAGGGGCTGGGGACATGCAGGGAGTATTAGATCGTAAGTGTTTCTTTGAATTTCTACTTGTAAAACTACTTTTGCAAGATTTCTCTGGTGCTTATTCAGTTCGATACTATTGGTGAGAGGTACAGGCCAGTCAAAAGACCCTTTAAGAACGTAGCAACCAGCCCTTATTTGATCCTTACTAGAAGTATGCAGGCTCTAGGTGGGCCTTCTGGCTAACAGTGAATCTTTTTCTGCTTCTGGCCCTCATCACAGTCGACGTAGAAGTAATACCTCTTTTATTTGTATCATTCAGTGTGTTTGTGTTGAGAGTGAATAAAAGACAGAAGCATCTTTATCCAGAAAGAGCTTTATAAGTGTCATGTCTTCGAAATGTTTCTTAAATTAGTCACCATGACATTTCTGTACTCTGTAACTTTTAATGTGTATATCTCTACTTTCTGAATGTATGGGTGTGTGCATGAACTGTAAAACAGTACATGAGTGTTGTGTGGATCCCTTCTTGTCTCCAACACTCTTCTCAGGTTTGACACCTGCTATGAATATGCTTTATAGAGTCCTCTCTGTATACTGACCTGCATTTCATTTTAGATCGACTCTAGGTCAGACAACCAGCGTGAAAACCTGATCCCTTCTGATCTGTTACTGGTTGTTTGACAAAATCTTCTCATAATAATAGAAGAACAATGTGTTTGCTCTCTTAGAGTAATATTTCATATTTTCTATGAATTTATGAAAAACTGTTAGATGCTCTCTTGTAAGGAGGAAATGCTGAGAAAGGATTGTTGTTGGCTTTCTTACTATTCCAGTAGAACCTGTAATTGTTAGGGCGCCTGGGCGGCTCAGTCATTAAGCATCTGCCTTCGGCTCAGGTCATGATGCCAGGGTCCTGGGATCGAGCCCCGCATTGGGCTCCCTGCTCAGCGGGAAGCCTGCTTCTCCCTCTCCCACTCCCCCTGCTTGTGTTCCCTCTCTCGCTGTGTCTCCCTCTGTCAAATAAACAAATAAAATCTTTAAAAAAGAGAACCTGTAATTGTTATAAAACCCACTCAGTTCCAAGTCTTCCAAGAATTCTTGCCTTGGAGTTCTACCTCTCTGTTATTCAAAAATGTTTACCCATAGGCTAATGCCTTGTTAGAAATACAGATTCCCATTTAACCTCAGGACTCCTGAACAGAATCTGCATTTTAACAAGATCTCCAGGGCGCCTGGGTGGCTCAGTTGGTTGAGCGACTGCCTTCGGCTCAGGTCATGATCCTGGAGTCCCGGGATCGAGTCCCACATCGGGCTCCCTGCTCGGCGAAGAGCCTGCTTCTCCCTCTGACCCTCTTCCCTCTCGTGCTCTCTATCTCTCATTCTCTCTCTCTCTCAAATAAATAAATAAAATCTTAAAAAAAAAAAAAAAGAAAACCAAGATCTCCAGTGCGCTGTTGTGAAATTCTCATTCACTTTAGAATTTGATCAGTACATTTGTAACCCACTAATCAGTACATTTGTAACCCACTCAAACATTCCACCTAAGAGGTAGACAGAACTAGGGGCACCTGGGTGGCTCACTTGGTTCAATGTCTGCCTTTGGCTCAGGTCATGATCTCCAGGGTCCTGAGATCGAGTTCTGAGTTGGGCTCCTTGCTCAGCGGGGAGCCTGCTTCTCCCTCTCCCTCTGCCCCTCCCACCCTGCTTGCGCTCGCGCTCTCTTTCTCTCAAATAAATAAATAAAATCTTTAAAAAGAAAAAGACATAACCTATAATGTATGATATGAGTACAGTACTCAATAATTTGTTATGCCTCTGTTGACGCCTTCATTTTACAAATGATCTTGGATAAATACACAGTGTTTAGAACAGTTTTCTGGATCATATGCCATCCTCTTACGTTAAACGTAGAGAACACATTAGAGCATGTTACTGTGTTAAAAATTATCTTAATGCATCAAGGAGGAAACTCACCTAAGCCAGAACCAGTTCTAATATAACTCAGCTAGAAGGAGTTCACTCCTTGGGGAATCACAGATAGAAACTACAACAGGTAGGAAACTTGATTTGCAGCATGTAAGGAGATCCCAGGGAATAACTTCCAAAGCAGACACAGTGCAAGGGGGAATGATTTCCTATTATTTGGGGTTAGGGTGGAT
>NW_027397163.1:1155432-1168293 GCF_003265705.2 Callorhinus ursinus
CGGTGCGGGGCTCGATCCCAGGACCCCGGGATCATGACCTGAGCCGAAGGCGGACACTTAACAAGTGAGCCACCCAGGAGCCCCTAGGGTGGATATTTAAAAAGCGGAGGCTTGTCATATGTAGAGCTGGGCACAAGGTGGCACAAGTGCCTCATGAACACACTTCTCGGGGCGCCTGGGTGGCTCAGTTGGTTAAGCGTCTGCCTTGGGTTCAGGTCATGATCCCGGAGTGCCGAGATCGAGCCCCCCATCGGGCTCTCTGCTCCACGAGAAGCCCGCTCCCCCTGCTTGTGTTCCCTCTCTCTTTGTGTCTCCGTCCAATAAATAAATAAAATCTTAAAGAAAAAAAAAGAAAAGACACTTAACTACGTGCTTTGTGTTAATGTAAATGAGCTTTGTGCTCCTCCTCCTCGGGTGGAGATTTTAATATTATAATGAGATAAAAGAAAGTGTAGATCATTCCATGGGTGACTCCGTGGGCCATCTGCTTAGGGGTCATTGGGAGTTAAGCTCAAACTGGGCCAGCCCCAGCTCTTCCTCAGAGCAGTCAGTACCCTTTGTTGGATAGTTTCTCTTTCCCTGGAAGGACACTCTGCACATGTTTGAATAAAGTAAAAGATAAGGTGGAAACAAGAGGTTAAGTAAAATGTGGGACAAAGGTCGGAGGGTACAAGCAGGTAAGCAGGGCAGGTCAGGTCTTAGGTCTAGCTGGTGACATTAACTTGTTCTTTGATCTTAGGGACCATTGTGAACTCTACCAATGGCCACTCGGTCACTGTGGTGTTTATTGCAGGCACTGCTGACATTCAGGGATGTGGCCATAGAGTTCTCCCAGGAGGAGTGGGGATGCCTGAACCACACTCAGCGGGAACTGTACAGGGATGTGATGTTAGAGAACTACGGACACCTCCTCTTCCTGGGTGAGAATAACTCCTGCCAGGCTTCCCCAAACCACACTCAGGGTTTTGTTCTTTCTTTGTTTTTGTTTTGTTTAAGATTTTATTTATTTACTTGAGAGAGAGAGAAAGAGCAAGAGGCGGAGCATGAGCAGGGGGAGGGGGCAGAGGGAGAGGGAGAAGCAGGCTCCCCACTGAGCAGGGAACCTGATGTGGGGCTCGATCCCAGGACCCCGGGACCATGACCTGAGCCGAAGGCAGACACCTGACGGAGCCACCCAGACACCGCTCGTTCCTTCCTTTGAAGACTGTCTCTTGGAAGATTCCACTTTGAATGAATGCAGTTCAGATCCAGGCAGTAAGGGAAATAAGTAGGGGTTTGCAGATGTAGAGAAAAATCTTCCTGATGCTTCCTTTTCAGCGTTAGCTTCTCCTTCCTTAAGGGAACATCATCATTTCTGTAGTTGAGTGGCAGTTCTAAACAGTGAGTGGCAAAACGTGGTACTGCCCGCATCTTCTACTACTCCAATTTCCACTCACTATTGTCTAGTACTTGGAGGTGGAGGTCAGGTTGTGAACATTTGAAATCTCTCCTGTGTCTTCTAAAGGGGCTGTTGGTCAAGAGCATCCGTGAAGTCATTTTTAGATGCTACAAATGTCCTGTCTTCTCTACTGAGCATGATACTGGATTGAAAATCTCCAGCAATACTCCTATTTATTCCTTTTTTTCTGATAACCAGGTCTCATTGTGTCAAAGCCAGACCTGGTCTCCTTTTTGGAGCAAAAGAAGGAGCCTTGGGATGTGAAGAGAAAGAAGACAGTAGCCATCCCCCGAGGTAGGTGGGAATGAATGAAGCAGACGACAGAGGTGAGGTCCAAATGTGAAGCAGGAAGATTGACCTTAAAGTGTGTTTTAAGTAGCTCTCCTTGAATGCAAATAATCTTGAGAAACCTATTTTTCTTCCTCTCACAAAGAGATACCTGCTAGTCAACATTATCAAGCTCTTACATTCTCTAGGGATTCTCCTTCCGCTCCAGTGATGGTCCGTCACATCCGCAGGGAGGGCCAGGGGACTCTCCTGGAAGCAGGAGGGCCTCCATAATCTGCGAGCTTCTCCACAGCTGTGAGGGCCCTGGGAAAGTCTCCATAAATCTGAGGACCTTAGTGTTAAGCCCTTTGTAAGTTCTGTTTGCCTCGTGTGAAAAGTGTCAGGGTGGTTGTAAACATATTGGGGTTTGGTGTAGAAATCCCAGGAACACTGATGACAGACATCCCATGTTTTCTGTTTTATGCTTTCCAATGTTATGGAAGGTTTAATTTTAATTGTACAAAATTGAGACTCAGTAATTTATCAGATAACAAAGCACTTCCCTAAAATAGGAAAATCTAATCCTTTATTTCACTTCAAAAGTGAATTTTTTTCTATGAACTGAAATTAGAAATTATCACTGTGTTTTCCATTCCTCAGTGGTGAAATAATGTAATGTATCTGTTTGTATCCTAGAATTCCTACCTGAATTAATGCCACAGGGGAACTAGAACATTTAGACCTTACAACCTTAGAACTCACATTCTATATTAAGTTCTCAATTGTTACCTTATTTCTTAGTAATTGGATCATTTTATAATTTTGTATTCTTTTGACTTTGTCATGTGTTGTTTTCACTTTCTTATTAGTTATATGAGAGATTCATCTCTCATGTTTCAGATCAACATTTCTGATACGACATGGGCATGTGCTTTATAAGAAGTGAGGTAGATAATTAGTAAAATCCCCGTATTTTCTTTTTTAAGATTTTCTTTATTTATTCATGAGAGAGAGAGAGAGAGAGAGAGAGAGAGAGCGGGAGGGAGGCAGAGGGAGAAGCAGGCTCCCTGCCCCTTGGGACTCGATCCCAGGACCCTGGGATCATGACCTGAGCCGAAGGCAGACGCTTAACCATCTGAGCCACCCAGGGGCCCCAGCTCCCAATTTCTAGTTCATTATTGTTATACTTCCTGTCTCTGAGTTTACATTTTGGTCATGCATAGTTTTCCTGATACCACTTAGTTACCTGTTTTCTCTTCTTCCTCCATGAGCATCTTTATGATGGTTATTAGAATTCTTTGTCAGGCAATTAATTGTTTGTTGACAATAATTCTTAATAACTCAGGGCCAATTTGGGAGATTTATTTCATTCCTCTGGTTGGAACACCTATTTCTATTTCTTTGTATGCCTTGTGAACTTCCGTTGATATTTGGGAATTTAAAAAACAGCCGGTGGGCCCAGAATTACGGACTTGCTTTCTTTAGTAGGAGTACACAAATAATAGTAATTCTGGGGCCTGTCATGCATGTTCTGGGCATTTGTCTTGTCTGAGTTTTCGTAATTTCCCAGTTTAAGAAAGTGGGATTACTTTAGAATGCATGATACCTTCCTCTCTGTCTTCAGCTCTGTTGTCTCTTCATTGTTTGAACAAAGGCTCACCCTTTGAGCAGCCAGCACACTGCATTCAGCGGGTGGTCTCATTCCCTCTGTGTCCCATGTCACGCAGGACGGAGGCAAGTCCCATAGGCAGCTGCAAAGAATCCAAATCATGACCATATAGGCAACTCATTTGTTCTCTCCTGAGGAGAGGTAAGGGTTTTCTCACCGTGTTGCCGTCGAGTGTCAGGGTAGGTGAGCCACTGTTGTGGGCAAGTGTCACAAACTTTCCTTGTCTCTTTGATGTGGCTCTTCACCATTTGTAGTTGCCTGGGGATGCTGTGTTCTCCTAACTGGCTTCTGGAGCACTCTAAAAGGTAATTTAGTCTATTTTTGTCCCCATGGAGGAGCAAAGTCCTGATGCTTCCTATTTCTCCATTCTGTTGCTGTCCTAGGATGCGTATTAATTTTGCACATTAGCATTTTAACATAAATGCATGTGAGTTCAGTAAGTGGGATAGCTTATTTTAAATCTTTTAGTTGTGTCTTTCCATAACACCTTAAGCTTGTTGGTAAAGACAAGCAAAGAAGATTCATTCCATGGAACGATACGGGAAGATGTGGAAGCACTGGCCCTGAGTATTTATACTTAACGAATGACTGTGAAGGTGTTGGGGGGGGTAGTGAAGGGCAGGAAGGATGTCATAAGGGATATAACCAAACTGGGACAAATACCCATAATGAAATTTTTACTGCCAGAGAGATAAAGGATATAAAACAATTGGGGGAGAACCCCACCTTAAGTCAGTTGTATTTGCAGAACGATGTCTTTGAATGCAAGGACCCAAATCCATTTTTTAAACATACGTATTTTCTGAAAGGACATTTGTTAATTTTGGAAAGTCACCTAGCCCATGCTGAAAGTTATCATTCAAACCATTTTTTTTTTAAAGATTTTATTTATTGGAGAGAGAAAGAATGAGAGACAGAGAGCGTGAGAGGGAGGAGAATCAGAGGGAGAAGCAGACTCCCCGCTGAGCAGGGAGCCCGATGCGGGACTCGATCCCGGGACTCCAGGATCACGACCTGAGCCGAAGGCAGTCGCCTAACCAGCTGAGCCACCCAGGCGCCCTTCATTCAAACCATTTCAAATATAAAATTGGATTAATCAAGCAATCAAATATTTCTGAAATTTAGACAGTTAAAAATGAAAATAAGAGGGCGCCTGGGTGGCTCAGTTGGTTGGGCGGCTGCCTTCGGCTCAGGTCATGATCCTGGAGTCCCTGGATCGAGTCCCGCATCGGGCTCCCTGTTTGGCAGGGAGTCTGCTTCTCCCTCTGACCCTCCCCCTTCTCATGTGCTCTCTCTCTCTCATTCTCTCTCTCTCTCTCTCAAATAAATAAATAAAATCTTAAAAAAAAATGAAAATAAGAATTCTAAATGTGATGTCAACCCTCTGTGATAAAATTTGTTATGTCTCATGGGCTAAAAATAAATGTTTCCCTGTGTACATATGCATATGTTTATATATGTGCGTCCATGAAATACATTATTGAAATCATGTACATTTAGACGTGATCGGGTGTGTTCAGGGTGGTATGGCCGTAGACAAAATCATGTACATTTAGATCTTGAAAAATAACACTACTAATAATAGTGACAAACTCCCTTAGTTTTTTGTTGTTGTTTTTTTTTAAGATTTTATTTATCTGACAGAGAGAGACACAGAGAGAGAGGGAACACAAGCAGGGGGAGTGGGAGAGAGAGAAGCAGGCCTCCCGCCGAGCAGGGAGCCCGACGTGGGGCTCGATCCCAGGACCCCGGGATCACAGCCTGAGCCGAAGGCAGACGCCCAACTGAGCCACCAGGCGCCCCCAAACTCCTTTAGTTTTAAAGATTATTCAGTAAGATATTTATTTTACCATGCCGGTTGATTGGTTATCACGGATTGTTTTGTTTTCTTTTTTTCAATTTCATCCTCATGGTTTAGTTCTATCTCTAGGAAAATTCCAGTGGCATGTATTGAAGCAACGTTTAGTGTTACCAGGAACATTTGGTTTATGTTTAATACTCTAATGGAGATATTAGGGCTTGGATATACCACATTTCTGTGTTTTTCCTAACACCCTCCCTATGTTTTTCTTGTGTTTTCCTATATGCATTTTAAGAAAATAATTCTACATTCCCTTCTTTTTTCTGTGAACGTTGTATACTCAATACCATATTGCTTTAGCTAGAAATTAAAGCATGCTTTGAAAATCTGGCCCTTCCTACGTTTAATTTCACCTTGTCAATATATGTACTTTATGACACTCTTCACATACATCTATTTCTTTGCTTTTGAGTATTTTTTTTTATTTGAATTGTATTTTTTTATTTTTAAGATTAGGAGGTCAACATCTTTTTTTTTTTTTTTTTAAGACCCCATTTCCTAGCAACCTCTACCCCCAACACAGGGCTCAAACTCACAACCCCTAGGTCAAGACTTGCCTGCTCCACAAACTGAGCCAGACAGGTGCCCCCTGTTGAATATTTTTTAAAGTAAAGTCACACGTACAGAACACAAGTGAACAGCTCCGTGGAATTTCACAGACTGATCACATATCTGTAAACCACTGAGGTCAAGAAACGATATTACTTGTTCTCTAAACTTCCCCTCAAGCTCTCCAGTAACATTCCCCCAAGTTCCCTTAACACGTAGGGCAAGAGATTGCGGTCCTCATTTTGTACTTTATATAAATATAGTCAGGCAATGGGAACTCTTGTATTCAGCCTTTATTCTGTCTGTGAATTGATCTGTATTCCTCCATGTTACTGCGCATCCTTCATTAGAATGGACTGATACGATTGCATTGTGTGAATATCAAATGAGTACATCATTCTGGTGTTAATGGGAGGGGGGTAGGTCTTAGTGGAGGACTGTCATGAATAGTACTGGTATGTAAAATCTATAATTTGTCCTTTAGTGGAACATGCACACATCTGCTCGCTATTTATGTGGGAGGATTGTTGGCAAATATGTTTACGTATGTTCAGCTTTACTAGATATGACCAAGCCCTTCCTCAGTCACTTGTACCAACCAGCAGTGTATGGGGTTTCTAGTTTATCCACATACTCTCCAAAATGTGGTAATTTATGTGATTTTGACATTGGGCTCCTGTTTGTTATATGACGTCACAAAGTCGTGGTTTCATTTGCTTTTTTGTTGTTGTTACTTCTTACCACTCTGGATTTGGGCATTAACCTTTGGATAATCTCTTTTTCAAAGTGTCTAGTGGGTTCCTGTGACTGTTTTTTCTGTTTTGGTATTTTTTTCTTCAGGCTTTGTGGTTCTGTATGTATTATGAGAATGAGTCCTTTGTCTCCTCTCTCACTGTACCTCTATTTCTATCTCTTGAGCTGTGAAGCAGAGAAGTTCCTAATGTAATCCAGTTTGCCATTTGACCCTTTATGGCTGATGTTTTTTTACCATTTTTAGAAGTTTTCACACAAAAAATAAATTTTCACATATACTGAGTCCACAGAGATAGGATCCTTTGTGTTTTTCTAAAAACATAATTGTCTTTACAATATCGATCAGAAATGTATTAAAAATCAATGTTCTCAGGGGCATCTGGGTGGCTCCTGGGTGGCTCCATCGGTTAAGCATCTGCCTTCGGCTCAGGTCATGATCTCGGGGTCCCGGGATCGAGCCCCGCATCGGGCTCCCTGCTCGGCGGGGGGTCTGCGTCTCCCTCTGCCTCTGCCTCCCCACCCCCACTCTCTTGCTCTCTCTCCTCTCAAGTAAATAAATTAAGAAAAAAACAATCTTCTCTAGTTTGTGTAGTGACTGAGGTTTTCTGTTCTTTTTCTTTTTTTCCCCATATGGATAACAAATTGAAGTGTATTCCAAAAATACTATATTGTGCTTTCTTTTCATTTGCTGTAGCTAGTCATTTCTTCACATGGATTAACATCACCACAGTCTTGGAGCAGACTTCTCCTGTGATTTGTCTCCATCTTTTCCTGCCTCTAGTGATATTTAGCCATCTCCCAGGACCGCACACCCAATGTCACTTTTCTTTTCTTTCCTTTTTTTTAAGATTTTATTTATTTGAGAGAGAGAGAATGAGAGAGAGAGAGCATGAGAGGGAGGAGGGTCAGAGGGAGAAGCAGACTCCCCGCCGAGCAGGGAGCCCGATGCGGGACTCGATCCCGGGACTGCAGGATCATGACCTGAGCCGAAGGCAGTCGCTTAACCAACTGAGCCACCCAGGCGCCCTCGCCTTCATCTTTTATGTCTCCATTGCTCTTTATAATATTCCCTGTTGGTGGGTGGTGAACACCTCTGCCCTAATTCCTATGTGGTTCCCAATTCTCAGCCCTGTTACTGTCATGAGCCATGATTCCACTGTTTGCAGGACCTGCTTTGCCTTGGTTAGGGGTACAAAATCCTCTCATCAGATACGTGTAGATAGGATGCTTTCACACAGTTGAGGTGTTCTTCACACATCTGCCTTAGGAAGTTCACTACAGAAATTTAAGGTAGACCGTCATGGGTACTGGGATTTGTTTACCCAGACCCACAGGGACAGAGCAGAAGTGAATGCTCTAGCTCACCCAGTTCTTCTGCATTGTATCTTGCCAATTACAGCCTTGAAAAATGTTTCCTGATGTAAACTGATTTTTAAAATTTTTAAAGTTTTCATTTAGTTTACAGGGAGAGAGAGCGTGAGCACATGGCAGGGGGTGGGTGGGATGGGGAGAGGGAGAGAATCTCAAGCAGCCTTCATGATGCGCACTGAGCACGGAGTCTTTTGAAGGACCTGACCCTATGACCCTGAGATCATGACATGAGCCCAGATCAAGAGTCAGACACTTAACCGACTGAGCTACCCAGGTGACCCAAATTGAGTAGATTTTATCCCAGATCTTGTGTCAGATTAATTAGTGTTTGACAAGATGGTGTACATACGGGAAAATGAGGCAGGAGCCAAGCTGGGGTCAAACTGAGTGGTGGATATTGTTGGGAGATAATTCTATGGTTTTAAGTTTCTCCATGTGTTAAGGATAGAGGTGTTGAAAGTTCTTATTCTTAGTTGTCTTTCCTCTGATGTGCGTGTATTAAAAAGCTTTGGAATATAGTGATAATATCTTGCCCTTGGGTAGAGGACAGGTTTGTTTACTGCAGGGGAAAACAGAGATGTCTCCTTCTATGGCAAAAGTTCAGGAAGGTACCCTGTATGCTCCTTCAAGATACTGGAGTTTCCTACGCTCAGGGTCTCAAAGATGTGACACAAACCCACTGCATGTGCCGCATCTCCCTGTGTCAGCTGGGGGTCGGGAGCTGGCGAGTGAAATTAGTGTGATCAAGAAGCTTAAGCCATTTGATGTGCCGTGAGCCATAAGATCCCTGGACTTGAATCTGGGAGTCCTGTCTTCTGCCATCGGCGGAAAATTGTTATAGGCAAACTAGTTCCATTATACAGTGTGTGGAACGTGGAATTTTTATACTTCTTGGAATTATCCATGGACCTTATTCAAAATGAAATGGATATTTCTGGGTCTGTTTGTGCTTTTATTTGTTCATTTGTTCACTAGATTGCACCTATAAATGAAATCATATGGTATCTGTCCTTCTTGCCCGACGTATCTCCGTTACCACAATACTTTCCTAGGTCTTTCCACGTTGTCATAAATGGTAAGAACCAACAACAAAAAAAGCAGAAACAGACCCATTATAAAACAAAAACACAAACTGCCGCTTCCTGGAGTGGAACGGAGAGGGATGATGGGCAAACTGGGTAAAGGGGAACGGGAGGTACAGGCTTTCAGTTGTGGAATTAATAAGTCGTGAGGACAAAGCATACAGCAGAGGGGATGTGATGAGTGGTACTGCAGTACTGTTGTGCCAGATGATGGCTGTGCTAGCGGAGAAACATTTCTGATGCAAATGGCCATCAACAGAAAGCCAGACTTACCAACACCTGTATGGAATAAACTAGCCTTTTTTGTTCTTGTATTGTGTTTATCCTGCTTTGGTACCAGGGTAAATGCTCGGCCTCATAAAATGATTTTGAATGCTTTCCCACCATTCCACCATTTGTAAGATGTTGATGAAGATTGGCAGTAATTTTTTTTTTTTTTTTTTAAGTTTGATAGAATTAACCAATGAAGGTATGTCGTCCTGGTCTTTTCTGTGCTGGGAGTTTTTTTTATTCCACATTCAACTTTCATTCTTGTTCCTGGTTGGAGAAGATCTCCTATTTCTTGGGTTTAAGATTTATATTTCGATCTTGGTAACTTACGTATTTTTAGGAATTATCTGGGGGTTTTTTAAGTTACCTGATTTGTTAGTATATGATTGTGTGTAGCAATCTAACGTTATCACGCTATATATTTCTGTAGTTATCTGCTGTGTTTTCTCTTCCATTTCTCATTTTGATTTTTGAGACTTCTCTTTTATTCTTAGTTAATATAGTTAAATTTTTGTTTATTTTTTGGACAATCTGGGCATTAATTTCAATGTTATTATTTATTAGTCTCTGGTTTATTTATTTCTGGTATTTCTTTGTTTTTTCCTTCCTCTACTGAATTTCAGCTAAGTTTCTTCTTTTTCTAGTTCCTTGTCTTATGATGTTAAGAAGAAAAGTTGGGGGCGCCTGGGTGGCTCGGTCGGTTAAGCATCTGACTCTTGATCTCAGCTCAGGTCTTGATCTCAGGGTCTTGGGTTCAGGACTGGGTGAGCTGGTTAGGCTCCATGCTAGGCATGGAACCTACTTTTAAGGAAAAAAAAAAGAGAAAAAAAAGTTGAGAAAAGCAACTTAACTCAAACATTTATAGCAGAAAAAAATTGAAAATGGAGTGTCTAATTGAAAAAATTAGCGGAAATAAATAATACTAGTGATGACCAACAAAATATCAAAAAAATAAGGATTCTTTAGGGGTAGATCGTATAGATCATATCATCTGTAAACAGATAAATTTCCATTTTCTTTTCCAGTTTGGATTCCATTTATGTATTTTTCTTAACCATTTGTTCAGACTAGAATATTCATTAACTGTGTTGACTGAAAGTGAAGTCCCTTCATTACCTTGTTTCTGATCATATAGGAGAAGCTTATAGTCTTACTATAAGTATATTAGATTTCAGCTTTTCATACCTATATGGCCTTTTTTAGGTTGAGGTGGTTTCCTTCTATAAAGTATAAATACTTTATTGAGTATTTTTAATAATGAAACGTTGTCCAGTATGCTCATATTCTTGTTCTGTATCAGTATGTCATTTTTGATCTTCATTAATGTGGAGTCTTAAATTTATAGTTTTCCATATGTTAAAACACCCTCAAATTCCAGGAAGAATTTCCTGTTAATTATGTTGTAGAATGGTAAAATGTGCTTTTGATTCAGTTTGCTTTATTTTGTTGTGGACTTTGTGTGACTACAGGTAGTAGTTTGTCACCTTCTCTGCTTGTAGTGTCTTCCCTTGTCTTTGATCACCTAGTAATGCTGGTGTCACAGAAAGTGTTTTGATAATTTCCCTTCTGTTCACTCTCTAAAAATGTGGGAAGAGATTTGAAGTACTTTCTCATCAAATCTCTGAATTATCCAGTGAATTCATCTGGCGCAAGACTTTTCTTGGTTGGGAGTTTTTAAATTACTTTTTCAATCTAATTAGTAGTTGTAGATCAGTTGTGAATTTTTAAATATTTCTTCTTGATGGGGTCTGCCAGGTCGCTTACATCTTTTTTGAAATTTGTACACATTTTTGGTATCTATTTCTTGGTATATAATTATCCATTGTCACTGCCTATTTGTATTTCTGTGGTATCAGTTATACCGTCTGCTTTCACTTCTTCACTTCTGATTTTCGTTGGTCTTTCATTCTTTTTCTTTTTTTAAGATTTTATTTATTTGAGAGAGAGAGCGCACAAGCAGGGGGGAGGGGCAGAGGAAGAGGGAGAAGCAGCCTCCCCCTTAAGCAGGGAGCCCCATGTGGGACCCGATCCTAGGACCCTGGGATCATGACCTGAGCTGAAGGCAGATCCTTAACCAACTGAGCCACCGAGGCTTCAGGTCTTCTTTCATTATTACTTGATTTTGTTAGGGGTCTGTTAATTTTTGTTGATCTTTCCTGAAAACCAACTCTCCCAATTGTCGGTATTTTCCTATTTTTGCTATTTCCTATTTTGTTCGTTTCTGTTGTATGTTTAAATTTCCTCCCAGCTGCAAATTTTGGGCCCGTAGGGGACTTTTCCTGATTTTTTTGAGGTATAGGAAAGTGATGTGTGCTCCAGCATGACAAGACTATAGAACTGTATGTTAGGCTATGTGGTCAGTATGTTGTGTGCAAGTTTATGTGTCCACGCAGGAATGAAGTCCTGATGATTCCTTCTCAGCCATCTTGCTGATGTTCTCTGACTGATTTTCAGGTTGTATATTAGAAGCTGTCAGCATATTCATCTGAGAGTAGTAAGTGGAATGATTTTACTTTTCTCTTATTTGATATCTTTCAGCCATATCTTCACATGACATCCAGAGCTTCATGCCAAAGCCGAGCATAGAAGCTTCTTTCCAAAAAGTGTCAATGGGTAGACACAAAAATAGTGACATTGAGGATTTACACTTAATGATAGACCGGGACAATGATGGGAAGAGTGAAGGGTATCAAAGATATCATGAAGGACATATCCAGACTCAGACAACTGCCCATAATAAGAATCTCACTGCCCAAAATGGTGAACGATATAAAACATTTTGGAAAACCTCCCCTTTTAAGTCAGCTGTTTCCAAAAACCAGAGTGATTCTGCAAGTAAAATCTCAAATCAAATATTCAAACATACATATTTAGGGAAAGACGGTTTGGAAAATCTGGAAAGTTACCTAGTCCATGCTGAAAGTGATTATTTGAACCGTTCTGACAAAAGGATTGGATTGACTGTTCAGTCAAATATTTCTGAAAATCAGAAATTTAAAAATGAAGAACAAAGTGCTAAGTGGGATCCATTTGAGAGGTCCTTCACCGAGGAGTCGACCCTACAGAATTACCAGAGCATTTTCAGTGGAGACAGAATTGCTCAATGCATTGAATCTGGGGAAACATTTAAGCAGAGCTCAAATGTTGATAAACATCGGAGGACTCATTTTCCAGGAAACCATTATGAATGTAATAAATGTGGGGAAGTCTTTTATCAAAACTCTAACCTTATTATACATAAGAGTATGAATACGGGAGAGAATCCGTATAATAAATATGTGAATACTCTTAACCAGTCCTCCAATGTTGGTGACCATCAGAGAATTCATGTGGGAAAAAACCCATTTGGATGCGAAAAACCTGGGAACATGTTAAGTCAGTCATCAGGACTAAATATACCTAAGACAATCCATACTGGAGAGAAAAGTTACATTTTTAAGGAATGTGGCAAAGACTTTGACTGGCACTCAGCCCTACCTCAACATCAGGGGATGCATACTGGAGAGAAACCGTACAGATGCGAAGAATGTGGTAAAACCTTTAAGGTCTGCTCATCAGTAAATAGACATAAGCGAATCCATACGGGAGAGAAACCTTACAA
>NW_027397163.1:1168303-1178601 GCF_003265705.2 Callorhinus ursinus
GGAGAGAAACCTTACAAATGTAAAGAATGTGGCAAGGCCTTTAATCACAACTCAAGCCTTACTTACCATCACAGAATTCATACTGGAGAGAAACCTTATAAATGTAAAGAATGTGGCAAAGCCTTTAAACAGCACTCAAAACTTACTCGACATCACAGAATTCATACTGGAGAGAAACCTTATAAATGTAAAGCATGTGGCAGGGCCTTTAAACAGCACTCACACCTTACTAATCATTACAGAATACATACTAGAGAGAAACCTTAACAAATGTAAAGAATGTGTCAAGGCCTTTAAGCAATGGTAAACCATGATTCCTGATCGGAAAATGTATTGTGGAGAGCATTTTACAAATGCAGTGAATGTGGCAAGCCCCTTACAGTACTTAAGCCTTACTCAGCATCAGAGAGTTCCTACTGATGAGAAACATTGCAAAAGTAAAGGATGTGGTAAACCTCTAGAGGGACTTACTCAGTGTCAGAGCTATCGTACAGGATAGGAACCGTAAAGTATAAAAGTTGCAATGCCTTTAACTGGAATTCAGTCCTGAATCAGTATCCCAAAATGCACACTGGATTCAAATCCTACAAACGTATGAATGAGGAAAGACCTTTTTAAATATACACTTTTAGAAAACATTAGAGAGTACAGAAAGGAAAGTAACTTCAAAAACATAAATATTTAGAAATGTATTTAATTGAACATCAAATGTCAATAAATGTCACAGAAATCAGTAGAAAGCAGTACATCAGTTATTCTGTTTAGACAGTTCTCTACACCAAAATACTTAATTATAAGGAATAATACAAAGTTAAACATTTAGATAACATATATGCTCTTATGCTTCAAAAGATTTACAAGGGGGGGGCGCCTGGGTGGCTCAGTCGTTAAGCGTCTGCCTTCAGCTCAGGTCATGATCCCAGGGTCCTGGGATCGAGCCCCATATGGGGCTCTCTGCTCAGCAGGAAGCCCGCTTGTCCCTCTCCCACTCCCCCTGCTTGTGTTCCCTCTCTCCCTGTGTGTCTCTCTGTGTCAAATAAATAAAATCTTTAAAAAAATAAAAAATAATTAAAAAAAAGATTTACAAGGGATGGATTTTCGCATAGGGACAATTTCAATATGTGCTTTTGTTTTATACTGACCCTACGTGAGATTTGTGACTAGTAAATATCAATGCATTTCTACTCCCAGATCACGCTAGAAAATTAATTAATGCCTAGTGGGTGTGTGAAATTTCGTGGCTGAATGTTGCTGCATCAGAGATGCGATATGCCCTTCTTAGGTGGGTTTTATGAGTATCTAATTTTCCATGGAAGATGAATGAGAATATGATATACAGTATATGAGGAAAATCTAAATGGGGATGCTGTTCTTGGTTATAGCGTTAATGTAAATCACCATGAAATAGGTGTTCAGAACATCATTCCCCATTCATTAAAACTAAAAAAATGTCCCAGATATTATAAATAAAATGGTTTACTAATTGGCCTTTAAGGGAAAAGAGATGGCAGTCCAGTAAACTACTGATGTACCTTCATGATAGCAATCGTTGTAAGATGAGGCTATCAGTTGATGTGGTTGAAATGAGGAAATCAGCAGAGATACCAGAAAGAGAATAGATAACTCTTCCCGAAAATGACATACAATTGTGCATTTCATATTTTTTGAGTTACCTCAGGCCTAAAAACGTCTTAGTATGGAAATTGAGCTGTTAAAAACTTAAAATCAACCGCTACAAGATGCCTTCTTTTAAGCCTCATGGTAACCAGAAAGCAAAAGCCTGTAGTAGATACACATTAGATAGGGAAAGAAGAATCTTAAGTATGCCCATATAGAAAATCATCAAATCACAAAGTACAGAGCAAATGAATAAGAAAGGGCAAATAATTCGAAAACAGACGGGAATCTGTGAAAAGAATGACAACAGTAACTCCATACCTGTATCAATGCTTACATACCTATATCAATGCTTACTTTAAATATAAAGGGACTAAATTCTCCAATCAAAAGTTATAGACTGGCTGAATGGCAAGAAACAGAAGACCCAAGTATATTTTCCTTCAAGGGGACTCACTTCAGCCTTAAGAACACACACAGACTGAAAGTGCAGGTGTGGGAAAAGCTATTCCATGCAAAAGAAACCAAACGAAATCAGGGTAGCTATGCTTACATCAGACAAAATAGACCTTAAGCCAAAGACTGTAGTAAGACACAGCACAGGTCATTATAAAATAAAGGGGTTACATTGTGCAGTGTTTGTAATTATGTGATGGTTTGCAGAATAGCAAAAAAGGATTTCCACTGTTCTGGTTTGTGTAATGTTTATGTACCTCTGTATCTTAATGTGTCCCCTAAATGGCTAGTTGATATTCAAAAACCTATTTCTGTGTTTTGAGGGTTGGGAAAAAAACACTAAATGACAGTTTGAGAAAAACTGACTGCTTCCAGATTTTGATGTATGTGGAAAAGTACCATTGCAATGATAGTCTTGGTAATGTACTGTAACAAGTAGCCAGTAGTTTATTAAAACCAACTTGCACAGGCTAATAAACTTTTTCCACAGTATTCGGTTTTCTAACCTCTGGCTGTTATACATTGCATACTTTTTCACACTTTATTTAATTTGCAATGTTCTCTGCTATTTAAAGCCCCCAAATAACTAACTTGTCCTTTCAGGAAGATTATCATAATACCCTCTAGTAAGGGTCCTGATACTATTTCTGAGCAGCTTTTCTTTGTATACAAGCAAATGGTAGGCATTGTATGGGTCCCTTTTGCAATACTCCTGTTAGTGGATTTAGCTCAAGTTGGGTTGTTTCTGAAATGTACATCTTCACATAAGAAAACCTTACATTCTGCCTTGATTTTTAGACTACATGTGATTAAAGGTTTTATACATACACTATATATGCATCTACCAAATATAAAACACTCATTTCCTGTTTGCGAAAGGTGGCTAACACGTGTACTTATGAATTGCTTGTAGTAAAGCTGTAGGTTTGTATATTTATGTAGTGTCTTTATTAAGAAGAAATTTACTTCCGTGTATTGCCTTTTGCACTTTGAGCTATATAATCTTTTGTGCACTGCATTGTTGTGTTGATTTGGTCAAAGATGGGATGCATATGAGTCACTTTTAAAAACTAGTTTTGTTGGATAAATATAGTAGTAATCTATGTTTTTAAAATATAACCTGCTTTCTCTAAAATAAAATAGTCAATTCAGCAAAAGGGTCACCTTTGGAATACTTACGTACCCAATATTAAAGCACCTAAATATATAAAGCAACTATTAATAGACAAGAACAGAAAAAGAGACAGCAATACAATAGGGGACTTCAATACTGCACCTTCAATAATGGACAAAAAAATCAATAAGGAAACATCAGACTTAAATGACATTTAGCAGATGGACTTAACAACATTCCATCCAACGACAGCAAAAAAACATTCTTGTCACATGCACAAGGAACATTTCTCCAGTATGGATTATGTATTGGGCCGCAAAACAAGTCTTAATAGATTTGATTGAAATCATATCAAGCATCTTTTTCAACGACAATGGCATGAAACTAGAAGTCAGTTACAAGAACAAACCTAGAAAAATTACAACCATGTGAAAAATAAAGAACGTGCAGCAGCATTGCTCCTAATAGGCAAGACATGGAAATAACTTGTGTCTTTTGTCAGATGAGTAGATAACGAGGTGCACATCTAGAATATATGCTGGCTATAATTAACAATACTATCTTGCCTATTTGAAAGTTGCTAAAGAGTAGCTCTTAAAAATTATCACACATGCAAAGTATTGTAACTGTGAGGTAATGGATGTTAACTGTGGTAAATGTTTTGCAAAATTATACATAAATCATTAAATTGTACACTTTTAAACTTATATAATGTTATATGTCAGTAATATTGAAGAAAACTGGAAAAAAGTTAAATAAGCAGATTAGGTATGAGGCTAAGATGAGAGTGGTGATAGCTAAAGAGTATGAAGTTTCTTAGGTGGTGATAAAATGTTTGACAATGGTTTGCTTATACCTATGTGTGAATTGGTTAAAAAGCTATCAATTGTACACATTCAGTGGGTAAATTATGTGGCATGTAAATTATATCCAAATAAAGCTGTTTAAAAAGAACCAAAATACGAAATCCCTGCATAAGAAGACCAAGTATTAATGACAAATATCAAAGACTAAATGAATTCAAGTATTAATTAAACACACACGTATGTGCACACACGTAAGATTTCAAATGGAATTTGGCATTTAACTTTCTCCTCTGTTTTAATGTCTGTGATAATACAAAGATAATTTTTCAAAGAAGTACATGGTATGGAAGTTTTGTCAAATTAGACATAAAGTGTTATTAGCGTTAAGTTCAGCAGGCTGATGTCGGATGAAGAAGATGTGCGGAATTAAAATCTATATTAGCTTTCTCCAAAGAATCAATAGAACGGACATGCACATATCTATGTATGTTTTTTATCCATATTTCTATAGATCCACAGATAGAGAAATAGGTAAGGTTTATAATATATAGAAATTAGAGAGAGTGGAAGATTCCCTTTAATGAATTTGCTAATATGATTGTGAGAGCTGCCAAGTTTGAAGTCTGCAAAGAAGGCCAGCAGGCTGGCGACCCAGGGAGGTGCTGATGTTGAAGCTTGAGAATCTGTAAACAGTCTGGAGACAGACATAGGTGAGTAGGAAAAAGCACCTCTGAAATATACAGGTAATTACGTTCTCTAGAATGGACCGTCTAGTAAGTGATACGGCCTTATTTGGGTAAAACTTTAAACTAAATGGAAAGATGCAGATTCTAAAAAGTTAAACATAATCTTATAAATTAGAATATTGTGACTACGTGTATGATAATATACAGTACTTTCAGGCATGCACTAGTACATGTCTTCCACAAATGATAGAAAACCAGAATTATGGTAGACGTTTAATTATATTGTTTAATAATATCGTCAAGGACCATATTCACAATGTATGCCACTGAAAGGAGTAAGGAGCACTGCCACTTTAGGTTGAGATTCACGGCCCAAAGATGTGGAGTGATACAGTGGGGTAAGAATGAGGGCCAGGGAATAAATGGAGAACACGGAGTTTGGGAGCTTGGGGTAACAGAGCCCCAAGGGAAGAGAGGACGGGGTCCATGTTAGTTTCTTTGAGCTGCTGTACAAATTTCACAACTGGCTGGTTTAAAAAACCCGAAAAATTCTGGTCCCACAATTCTGGAGGTGTTTAGACGTCTGAAGCCAAGCTGTTGGCAGGGCCACACTTTATCTCAAGAATGAAGTCTTCTGGGGCGCCTGGGGGGCTCAGATGGTTAAGCGTCTGCCTTTGTTCGGCTCAGGTCATGATCCCAGGGTCCTGGGATCGAGCCCCACATCGGGCCCCTGGCTCAGCGGGGAGCCTGCTGCTCCTTCTCTCCCTGCCTCTCCCCTGCTCATGCTCTCTCTCTCTCTCTCTCTCTCTCTCTGTCTCAAATGAATAAATCTTTAAAAAAAAAAAAATTAAGTCTTTCTTCTAACTCCTGGGGACTCTCAGCTGTCTTTGACCTTCCTTGGCTTGTAGATGCACCACTCTGTGTCTTTATTTTCCTCTTCTCTTGATGCCTGGGTGGCTCAGTTGGTTAACTGTCTGCCTTCGACTCAGGTCATGATCCCAGGGTCCTGGGATCGAGCCCGACTTCGGACTCCTTGCTCAGCCGGGAGCCTCCTCCTCCCTCTGCCTGCAGCTCCCCCTGTTTGTGCTCTCTCTCTCTGACAAAATATTTTTTAAAAATAAAAAATAAACTTCCCTCTTCTCAACAGGACAGCAGTCATTGAATTGGGGTTTACCTGAATCCAGTATGACCTCACTTTAGCTGGATGACATCTGCAAAGATCCCACTGCCCCATAAGGTTACAATTGCATCTAGTGAGGATTTTGACGTGAGCGTATTTGCTTGAGGCACACTATGTAACGCAACAGGATTAAAAAGCATTAGGTTGTTAAATGTCACTGAGGGATTTAAAGTGCACTACGGATTTTAAGGTTGGGGGTGGCGTGTATTCAGGGACATTAAGACTATGAGGGATATGTGTGTTGAGGGAAGAAGAGCGTGAAGGAAATCATGGGAAGGACAGGGGTAATGGATGAGGAATTGGCAAAGGGAGTTGAAGGCAAGGTTGGGTAAAAGGCACGCAAAGCTTACTGCCTAGGAAGCGTTACAGAACATGGGGGTGGAAGGGGGTAGCTGCTAGTGAATGGAGGCCTGGGGGTGTCCCGTGTTTCAACCAGAGATAAAGGGTGGGAAGGACAGATGATGCCTGGGGAACCTAATGGGCATAGAGAGTTAATGGGGTGGAGGGGAATCATTGGAACTGGGAGAATAGCGGGCATCAGTAGGTGAAAGGGCCCATGAGAAAGAGGGAGTGTAGGGGTGGGGGTAACGGGTTCAGGGTCATGAGGAAACTGAAGGCTCCTGATAAAATGATGGCTCAGATATTGACGACAACGGACATAAAAGACAATAAATAGGCTAAAGTTACTGGAATTGGGGCTGGGGAGAGGATAAATGACAACAGAGGAGGAGGAAAGAATGCATGGAGGTTCTTGGTACCATGGAAGGAAGTTTGGACCGAGGGCTCTAGAATCAGGCAAAAAATGGGTTTATCGGCAGAGAGCTCTAAAATGCTATTGGTGGACTTAGAAGAGCAACAAAGAAGACCAGGAGGGTCATTTTCAGGGAGAGAGTTAGGTTTCATGGAAATCTAAAGGTCCCAGGTGGAGAGATTGAGGTCACAATGGGGGATAGAGGGGAAGGACAGGGCAGTTGGAGCTGGGGGTGATGGAAATTGCAGGGGTGCACTTGGAGGTCACTAATTCTACACATTCATTCTCTGATTTGCACTTGATTCAAATCTGTCAACAGTTTGTAAGTCCAGCCCATGCCAATAACCTTACTCATATATAATACCTAGTACTCCTTTCAGTTGAATAGGTAGTAAAGGACCATAGGTAAAGTTTTTTTGTTTTTTTTTTTAAGATTTTATTTATTTATTTGACACAGACACGGCGAGAGAGGGAACGCAAGCAGGGGGAGCGGGAGAGGGAGAAGCAGCCTTCCCGCGGAGCGGGGAGCCCGATGCGGGGCTCGATCCCAGGACCCTGGGATCACGACCTGAGCCGAAGGCAGACGCCCAACGACTGAGCCACCCAGGCGCCCCCATAGGTAAAGTTTTGAGTCAACAGTGAGAGTCCACAGTTTCTCTCTACATGGGGATACCATGCACACAGTATGACCTTGAAGGAGATCATGTGAAAACCGTGAGAAGAAATTGGATTCTCCCAACAACCTGAATGCTCCCGGCAGTGACTGCTGATCGGGGTTCCTGAGAAGATGCAATGCCTCGTGAAACCTTGATTTTAACTTCACTGAAATTCAGACTTAATAACAGCAGAATTATATTTTTAGGAGCTCCTAAATACTTGAAATTGGTTATGGAACTGATAGAAAACAAATACACATAGGCATATCATTAATTGTAAAACTAAAATTACGAACTTGGGGCGCCTGGGTGGCTCATTCCATTAAGCGTCTGCCTTTAACTCAGGTCATGATCCCAGGGTTCTGGGATCCAGTCCCACATCAAGCTCCTTGTTGAGTGGGGAGCCTGCTTCTCCCCCTGCCTGATGCTCCCCCTGTTTGTGTGCTCTCTTTCTCCCCTCTCTCTGACAAAATCTTAAAATTATAAACTTGGGGCGCCTGGGTGGCTCAGTTGGTTAAGCGACTGCCTTCGGCTCAGGTCATGATCCTGGAGTCCCGGGATCGAGTCCCGCGTCGGGCTCCCCGCTCAGCAGGGAGTCTGCTTCTCCCTCTGACCCTCTTCCCTCTCGTGCTCTCTACCTCATTCTCTCTCTCTCAAATAAATAAATAAAATCTTTAAAAAAAAAAACCTAATAAAGTAAAAATTTCCATCATCACCCCCAATCAATAATAGCTTGATCTTCAGGTATAACAAATTGTGAGGTTGAAGTGGAACCTCCCTCTTATGCAATTTCAGACTAACAGACACTGAAATAGTTTGTACGTGGTTCAATGTTTACGTCAATATTGTCATATCAGACTACTGTCAAATTGCGTCCCTTAATGCTGCGTGAAGCTGGCATTTTCACATCAGTAGAAATGAATCTACTGCAACATGAAAACACATATCCCGTAGTAAGTGTAAATACAACATCCTTGTTGAAACATTCTCCTGTTTATACAATTATAGTTGAATGTATAGATCTGCTATTTTGCACATGCTGTGTGGATCTTTGATCTGTACACATCTATCTTAACTGGGTGGCTCTGGGACAGAATATTGTTGCACCATCATGACTTGCATTCTTACACTGAATGGACAGTTTCTACATTACCTATGAAAAACAAAACAACCCTGTAGTGTCCTACCAACTATGCTTCCACTGTTACATTAAACAGGGAAGCCGTAGGGTGCCTGGGTGGCTCGGTCGTTAAGCGTCTGCCCCTGGGATCGAGTCCCACATCGGGCTCCCTGCTCGGCGGGAAGTCTGCTTCTCCCTCCCCCACTGCCCCTGCTTGTGTTCCCTCTCTCACTGTGTCTCTCTCTCTGTCAAATAAAATCTTTATAAAAGAAAAAAAAAAAAAAGCAGGGAAGCCATAGAGGGAAGTGTCTCCAATGCCTTAGTAGTGTCTGTAAGGAAACCACATCTTAATTCACAGTCATTACCCTGGAATGGAAGAAAACTTAGGAGCAAACAATTACCGTCAAATAGGCCTTCCAAAAATAAGGTAACTTCTTCAGGTATATCCAGTCAAGCACTGTCCTTGCTTCCCTTCCACATCCTCTCATTAAAAACTGCGCTCAAACGGCACTCGGGTGGCTCAGTCGGTAAACCACATGCCTTCGGGTCAGGGTCATGATCCCAGGATGCCGGGATCGAGTCCCACAGCGGGCTACCTGTTCAAGCGGGAGCATGCTTCTTCTGCCTGCCATTCCAACTGCTTGTTTTCCTTGTCAAATGAATAAATAAGACCTTTAAAAAAATAACAATAGGGGCGCCTGGGTGGCTCAGTCATTCAGCCTCTGCCTTCGGCTCAGGTCAGGATCCCAGGGTCCTGGGATCGCGCCCCGCGTCGGGCTCCCTGCTCCACAAGAAGCCTGCTTCTCCCCTTCCCGCTCCCCCTGCTTGTGTTCCCTCTCTCGCTGTGTCTCTCTCTGAAAAATAAAATCTTTTTTAATAAATAAATAAAAACAAAAACAAAAACCTCACTCATGGCTCCTACAGGTGGAGCAGGCCTCAACATTTGAAAACAAATTAACTGGTGACACTAACTCTTGGAAACTTGGACGGTACATCATTTCATCTTTTAGCACCACACAATACCACCCCTCATTTTGAGCACTTTCTCTCTTGGCCTAAACGTCCCCCACGTTGTCAGTGGGCAGAAGACTCAAGGTGACAAACTTCCCTCCCTCTCTCGGCCAGCTTTGGCACATGCGTGCAGCACCTCCATGCGACTCTGCCCTGCCGTCCTCAGACTTAACCCTTAGTAACGGCTCCTCACAACGCCTGCGCAGCTAGAACTTCCCGCCGGTGCCGCGCACGCGCACGGAGACTTGTGGCACACACCGCCCCTCTCAGAGCTGAAACCTGCGCCCCCGGGCTCCTCCCCTCACCAGTCCGGGTCTCCACAGCCCGCCTGAATTCCTTCTCAACCAGGCCCAGACGCCTGAGTGCACAGTGCAGGCAAGGTGGGACCAGAGACTGTGGACAGAGCAGTCGTCCCGCCGACCCACATTGTTGTCACACCCCGAGTCTTGGCGCCCTCTCCCTTTCCTACGGCTCAGACTTCACACATGCGCACGAGGAGAATGCGAGTGAACCCCTCAAGGACCTGAGGACGGCATCTGCCGCAATGAAGAGTACCCCAGGGCGGGTGGGGGTCAGGGACTGAGCCCGGGTGGCTCAGTCGGTTAAGCGTCCGCCTTCGGCTCGGGTCAGGATCCCAGGGTCCTGGGCTGGAGCCCCGCGTCAGAGCCTGCTTCTCCCTCTCCCTCTGCCTGCTGCGCCCCCTGCTGGTGCTCCCTCTCTGTCTTTCTCTGTCAAATACATTAATAAAATCTTTAAAAAAAAAAAAAATTGTCCCTTCAGATTTGGTCAAAAATGACTGCTTAGACCATGAAATTGTCCTCCTCAGCTCCACTGCAATTCCCCGACCCTCCCTTCTCAGAACAGCTCAGATAACAGCGTTCTTTTTTTTTTTTTTTTTTTT
>NW_027397163.1:1179001-1193382 GCF_003265705.2 Callorhinus ursinus
TTTTTTTTTTTTTTTAGATTTATTTATTTGAGAGAGCGAGAATGAGAGAGAGTGTGTGTACATGGCGGGGGGAGGGTCAGAGGGAGAAACAGACTCCCCGCCGAGCAGGGAGCCCGATGCGGGACTCGATCCCGGGACTCCAGGATCATGACCTGAGCCGAAGGCAGTCGCTTCACCAACTGAGCCACCCAGGCGCCCAAGATAACAGAGTTCTTGGCATATCTATATCCTGGGTTGCTCCAGGTGCCATTCACACTTTCCTGAAGCACAGACTCGGATAAAAGAGAGCAAAGGATTTCCAACTTGGGGAGTCAGTTTACGTTTCTAGTGAAAACCGTGCTTCCAAGGTAATACCTAGCATCGCACCTTCCATTCCTGGGATGTCCATTGATAGTCTACATTTTAAACTTAACCAGATAGACCCATGTTTAGTCGTACTACACTAGAGAATGCAGGCATAGCATATCTGAGGCCCCCACACCAACCATCTTATGTCAACACAGACAACTCCAGGTTAGTTCCCAGGAAAGAGTTTACTATTTACTTTTCACTGTTGTGAGTTTACTGTCCTGGTGAGTTCCCAGCAAAGACCACTATCACCATCCTGAAGGACCACATCCTGTCTTAGCACTTTAAAGTTTATAGAAAGGCTGGTGAGCGCTAACATCTGAGCAGATCTCTGGGAAACAACGTGTATACATTACTGCAATGTTGATTGAGGACTAGTTTTGTGTTCACAAGGAAGTTATAGTGTACCACGTTGGGAACTTCATATATATGATATGATTTAATCCCCATAATAACCTGTGAGCTGGGTACTAGGTGTTCTGTAAGAACCATGAAGATGTATGTACAGCAATACAGGCACCGGAGACTTAAGTGGTGAATATTGTGTCTCGTATCCTAGGAGAAATGTGGAAGTCTTGATAGATGACAATGCTGAAGGAAATCCACTAGTATATTTAACTGCTTTCAGTTATAATTGTAATAGTGAACTGCAGGGAACAGAAGAAAATACAGGTGGATGTGTCACTGATATATAAAAAGACTTATGGTGGGTAGCAAATAATGAACAAATAATGCACAGTCATTTTGTGTCCAGGTTCAAGTTAAATGGATTTGGTGATGTGTTGGTGTTCTCTTGGTTTGTGTTAAGCTTTGATGCCAGTGGACTCTTTTGGAAAGAAACAGGTTGCAAGCATAGTCTTCAGCAGTTTCAATTTTAACAAGCACTTTTATGGGGGAAATGTTCACCAAGCTTGGAAAATGAAAGTAGTGCAACTGGGGAACAAAAGGCATGAAGTATTTTATTGACTAAGAAGTTGTATTGCTTTTGAAGTATCTAAGGGAGGACAATGGACACAGTTTTTAAGAAGGGGATATTTATTTAACATTAATTTAATGTAACACTGTAATTATATTATAAAGTTATAACTTTAATGTAAATTTTTTTTTAAGATTTTATTTATTTGAGAGCGAGAGACAGAGATAGCGAGTGAGAACACTGAGCGGGGCAGAGAGGGAGAAGCAGGCTCCCCGCCGAGCGGGGAGCCCGATGCGGGGCTCGATCCCGGGACTCCAGGATCATGACCTGAGCCCAAGGCAGCCGCTTAACCGACTGAGCCACCCAGGCGCCCCTTTAATGTAAATTTTTATCATGTAATACACTAACCCTTGCAGAAGTGTGGCAGAGAGAATACAGAGTTCTTATAGAGTCCTCACCCTGTTCCCTTGTTACCATGACATTACCATGGTCCTTTTGACAAAACTTACAACTAAGAATGGCACACTAACATTATAGATATTTCAGAATTATTAGTAGTTCACAAATTTTAATTATTTTTCCATACACTGTAACAGGATTCTTTCCTTCATTGGTGCTCACGGTTCTTGGTCACCCCACTTCGAAGAAGGAGGAGGTAGACCAGACAGAGTGGTGGGCAGCAAAGCAAGGTTTATTGAGCGATAGCAAAGTGACAATGCAAAGCTCCAGAGGAGGGAGGGGCTCCAAGAGGATTGCCCCTGGAGTTTCTAAGTCTAGGAGTTTTTAATGGCTTGTTAGGGGGGCTGTTTTAATCTGATTAACCCTCCCTGAGCCTGTCATGCGATCCTGTGTTTGTCACCTATCACATGGGAAAGGGTGGAGGGCTCCTTCCAGGGTGGTGTAAAATCCTTTTAAGGGTGGTTTCCCTTTAGGGTGGGGCCCTTTGTCCCTGCCTGCCTGCCTTCCAACTAGCCTTCATCATGCACGGGGATGCCATCCAAAATAGCATTTAATAGTCGTTATACCCGTGCAATATCCTTTGCTCTGTACGAGTTTTTCATGCTTTCCTAAATTCATAACCTTGACAGGTTTGAGAAGGCCTGCTCAGGTGTTTTTTATCTCTAAAATTGAATTTGTCTGATGTTTTTCTCATGATCTGAATTTGTTTATAGCTACCGTGATGAACACTGAGGAGGCTTAGAGATACTGATAGAGAAAGTGATTGTTTCTGTTTAATTTGGTCATTAGAAAAACAGATGAAGAGCTATGGTCCCTACCATCCAGAGACTTTTAGTCTAGAGCAAATGGTATGCAGTTGAAAATCCATGTATCACTTTTGACACCCCAAAAACTTAACTCTTAACAGACAACCTTTGACTGGAAACCTTACCAATAACATAGGCAATTACATACTGACTCTATGTATCTATATATTTATATAGCTATATATTTACATATATTTTTATATTATAATCTTACAGTAAAAGTAAGCTAGAGAAATATTAAGAAAATCATAAGGAGGGGCACCTGGGAGGCTCAGTCGTTAAGCGTCTGCCTTGGGCTCAGGTCATGATCTCAGAGTCCTGGGATCGAGCCCCGCATCGGGCTCCCTGCTCCTCGGGAAGCCTGCTTCTCCCCCCCTCTCCCACTCCCCCTGCTTGTGTTCCCTCTCTCCCTGTGTCTGTCAAATAAATAAAATCTTAAAAAAAAAAAAGAAAAAAATCATAAAGAAAAATAAATGTACAGTGCTTTACTTTTTTTACCAAAAAAAAAAAAAAAAAATCTCTGTGCAAGTAGACCCATGCACTTCAAACCCATGTCTTTCAAGGGTCAACTTTAGTTTCTAACAGTATTGTCCCAGAAATCTCTATGTGTTTATGTTAAATTGCTTATTATTTATGTTACAAAATAAACAGGGAATTGGCTTAAGTAGAATATAATCATACAAAAAGTTTCTGCTAGGCAAATTTAGGATGAAGAGAACTGGGAATATCCAATCAGCAAGGAGATCAGAAGTCTAGAAAAAAAAAAGAAAGAAAGAAAGAAAGAAAAAAAGAAGCCTAGAGCCCTCTGCCTCTCCGGCTCCACCCAGAACCCTCTCTTCTGAAGCTTTTCCAGGTCTGGCCCCAGCCTGGGTGCTCCCCTCATTGAACAGATTAGAGCAGGTCGGAGGTTTGGTTCACTGCTCCTCCCACATCTCAATGGTAGGCGCTCATGTTTGGCTGACAGCCCAAATCAGATCTATGGGAGCAAATAATAAGGGAGCCGAAGGCCAGGTAAGGACAAGAGCAGAAGCTGAAGCCCCCAGCCTCTCTGCCACCATACTCCTGGGTGGGGGGTGTGACATTCCTCCAGGAAGCTCCCAACAGTCCTAATGTTAATGCTTTGCTAGAGGGAAAAACCACCTTAGCCTGACGGTAGCAAGGTCTCCAGTACCCTGAGGGTCTTCTTTGGCGCATGAAAATCCTTCTGGACACCCTCCTTCTTCCTCACCTCCCCCGACTCCATGGCGTATAATCAGCCGTGCCTCCCAACCACACTGCAGCAGCTGTCTCCCCATTGGTCATGTCCCTGGGCTATAATAAAATAACCTTTCTTTGCACCAAAGACATCCTTCTTGGCCCTTGGCTCTCGATCTCACCAACATTCCAAAACTACATCACAAAGATTGGTGCCTTGCTTTCTTTCTCATTGAATTCTGTGCCTGGAAAGGGGTCGGGACAGGCCCCGCCAGAACGTGCCACTTTGGCATGTGGATTATTTGGACCTGAAGGCAGTCGAGACCCTGTGGGCCCAAGAGAAACTTTTGCTCCTTCCTTAACTAACTACAGAGAGGAATCTAAATTGAGGGCCCTTTCCAGAACAAGGGTGATTACAGGAGATAAGTTTGACTTGAGTGATCCCTCTGTGTGGCAGAGCAAACATCTGATTACCAATGTCGGGGAGCAAGAACTCATGCCCTCTTCAAGGGTCCTTCTAGCTGGACTAAGAATCAAGTTGACATGAGACAGATTAACAAGAGAAAATCAAAGTTAATGGCATTTGTACAAGGAATCTACACAGGCGTGGACATTTTAAAGACAGGCGAAATGAGGTATATATGTGATTCTGAACTGAGGGGAAGGAGGTAGGGATCTGCGATTTCAGAGGAAAGGACTGTAATTCGCAGGGCAATAGGAAAAGCAGGTGTTTGGTAGACATTTGCCCTACAAGAGAGATGAGTCACTCAGGGAAAATTAACTTGTTAATAACCTTTATTCTGGAAAAGACCTTCAATTTAGATTCTTCTGTGTGGTTAAGTGAGGGACAAACATTTCTGCTTTCAGCTCAAAATAATCCTTACACCAAAGTGGCACATTCTGGTGGGGAGTGGGGGCAGCGGTCTGGAACCTCTTCACCAAACACCCGGCTCTTCTCCTCACTACCTTGTCAGTTGCATTTGTTTGTCTTGAAACCCCACACTCCTACCCTCTTCTTCTCGCTCCGGGATGACATACATACCTAATTTTGCCTGCCTGACTTTGGAATTTGCATGTGTTTGTGGAGTCCCCATATGTGTGCTATTAAATTTTCTTCTCTCTTGTTACTCTGTCTCACGTCGATTTAATTCTTAGCACAGCTAGAACAACCTTGTAAGGGACGGGAATTCTTACTCCCCAAAAGGGGAACAGGGCATCCTCGTTCCATGACAGCTTCAAGAGCCAACTCGTTCAGCGCCCCGTTTTCCATTTCTGAACATCTAGTAGTCACTTAGGTTTTAAAGAGTAAATATACATATACACTGTGAAATGGAAAGAGGGCCAGGTAGGACTTTTCAACTGTCCCCATTTCGACCTTGAGTCTCTACTCTGTAATTGATTCCGTTCTTCTTGCTAGCTTATCTTTTAGCTCAGGCGGAAGGCCCAGCAGGCAAAGCATTCCAGGAAGGGAAAGGAAACTACCCCGTCAAACAATAGGGCCTGCCCTGAGCCAGCAAGATCCCATATGCCTAACACCAGTACAGTGACCGGCCTGACCTCTACCACCCAGCTGTGTGTATCACCACCCTTCGTCCTGTATTTCCTTTATCCAGATCTGGGAGCACATTCAGCAATTTGGAGACCATCTTGGAGATGATGCTCCACCGCCTTCTCCGTGGTGGCTTTCCTGAAGTAAATTCCTTTCTTGTTTTGCTACTGATTGGGTTTTGGAATATAGGTGAGGTTCAGTGGCATGGAGTCTGGAGCCAATGACTAAGAAAGAATTCTTGAGACATCTTTGGTGTAAAATGGCGGTTATGAAAGCACAGGGACGGGGCCCGTGGGCAGACAGAGCTGCTGCGCCAGGTTTGGGAGGGGTGGCTGATCATATACTATGGGGTTGGGGGAGGGAAGGAAAAAGGGAGGTTTCAAAAGAAATTTCATATGCTAAGGAGGACCTACAAGATACCAGAGGCCTTGCCATTGTCAAGTTAAGGTCTTCCCGCCCCCCGGCCCGCAAGGCATTAACATTAAGATAGTTGGGAGATTCCTGGAAGAATGTCACACAGGTCCCACCCAGGAGTGAGAGGTGGGGGGAGGTTGCACGGTGTCCGCTGATGCTTGGTCTTCAGCCAGCCTTCTGCTCCCTCATCACTACCGCTCATCTGTTTGCTCTTGGCCAGGGCGCAGGGAGGGGGGCAAGAACCCATGGCTCCTGGGGTCCCAAATGGACCAGGTTTGGCCACTCCCTGCTGACAAAATCCAAGGCAGAAAGACACACGGGCGGGGTGAGACGAGAGGAAGATCTTTCAGGGAGGCCCACGCTGGGAAGACAGCTGAGTAATGTCTCAAAGACTGTCTCCAAAGTGCTGGAAGTACTTCCAGGTTTATATGAGAAAAATGGGGGGGGGCAAAAGTGAGGGGGTACCTGCAGGCAGGCAGCCAAGGTTAAATCTGTCCTTGTCTGGGAGCCCATCAGGGGTGGGGTCTTTCTGACTCAGGGCAGTCCCGGTAGCTTCAGTTCCCTTCAGGGGATGCTTTACCCTCAGGGTCTTCCTGCTGAGCCAAGAGACAAGCTGGAAGGAACCCAGCGAGAAAGTCTGAGGTCAAAATTGAAGCGGCCAAAGTCGTCTTTCTTGCCTTTGGATTTTGTCAGCCGTGAGTGGCCGATCTAGGTCTGGGCCCCCTGGGGCCAGGTGTTCTTGCACCCTTGGGTCCTGGTTACAAAATAATTACCGCAGGGGCGCCTGGGTGGCTCAGTTGGTGAAGCGACCGCCTTCGGCTCAGGTCATGATCCTGGAGTCCCGGGATCGAGTCCCGCATCGGGCTCCCTGCTCAGCGGGGAGTCTGCTTCTCCCTCTGACCCTCTTCCCTCTCGTGCTCTCTATCTCTCATTCTCTCTCTCTCTCAAATAAATAAATAAAATCTTAAAAAAAAAAAAGATCTGTGTGCGTGTGTGTGAGAACACTTAAGATAGCCTCTTCTAGCAAATTTGAAGTGTACAATACACTCCTATTAACTAAGTCACCATGCTGTACATTAAACATTCAGTGCTCATGCATCCTGCCTCATGAACTGTTTTACCATTTGACCAACATCTGAACATTCCCCCCATCCTCAGCCCCTGGGAACAGACATGCTCATCATTTATAATTTTGCCTTTTTTTAGATTCTGCATATATGTGATTTCATACAGTATCTATATTTCTATGTGTGGCTTAACAACAAAATGTCCTCTAAGATTATTCTGTTGCTGTAAAAGGAAGGATTTCCTCCTTTTTGGAGGCTGATATATGTACCAAGAATAAATTAGATAAGGTACCTCTGCCAGGAAAAGAGCTAATACCAGAGATGAACTTTTTTTTTTTTTAGACTTTATTTATTTGAGAGAGAGAGAGAGAGCGAGAGCATGAATGGGGTTAGGGGTAGAGGGAGAAGTTGACTCCCTGCTGAGCAGAGAGCCTGATGTGGGGCTCGATGTGGGGCTCAATTCCAAGACCCTGAGATCATTACCCCAGCTGTAGGCAGATGCCTCAACGACTGAGCCCCCCAGGCGCCCCCCAGGGATGAACTTTGTATAAAGAGCTGCCTGCCTGGTGTGGCAAGCATTTGTTTGACAAACATTTGCTCTTTCCTTTTTCCTGTGGATATACTTCCTCCTTTCTGAAATTCTAAATCCCTAGCGCCTGCTCCTTGAGTCAAAAGGGCATGTAAGCATCAATCGCCTATCTTTCAATCACCTGTCTTTGAGTCTCATGTTGTTTTTTTGTGTTTTTATTTATTTATTTATTTATTTTTTAAGATTTCATTTATCTATTTGACAGAGAGAGACACAGCGAGAGAGGGAACCCAAGCAGGGGGAGTGGGAGAGGGAGAAGCAGGCCTCCCGCGGAGCAGGGAGCCCGATGCGGGGCTCGATCCCTGGACCCCAAGATCATGTCCTGAGCCGAAGGCAGACGCTTAACGGCGGAGCCACCCCGGTTCCCCGAGTCTCATATTGTTGCAGGGTTCTTGTCTCAGGGAGTCAAGGAATGAATCTCATGGACACAAAAGGGTGAAGTGAAAGTTTAAGTGAAGGTGAGAACAGAAAGAGAAAGCTCTCTAGAGTGAGAGGGGTCCTGAGTAATGGGTTACCACTAGAGGCTTTTGTGGTTGGTCTTTTATTTATTTTTTCTTTTTTAAGATTTTATTGAAAACTGACCAGGGAACGTAAATCTTTTTAAAGTCTCTACCACTGATAGCACCGTGATTACTTCTCTTTTAAATATATCATCTCCGACGTTTAAGACAAACGAGATGGTCTGGTTATGTTCCCTTATCTCTGGTTTCTTTACACCTCAGTATTTCTCCACATCCGGGATTTCTGTGAGCCTGGTCGTGTAGCCCCCTACCTTTCTCTTCCTATCTAGCCCCGCCTGTCCCTTACTCAGGATCTTTGAGGTTCCCATATTGAGAATTTTTTGTCCTCTTGTGAACCTGTCTTGTGTCTGCTTAATTATCAGAAGGACAAAGAATTGTGGGGCACCTGGGTGGCTCAGTCGATTAAGCATCTGCCTTCGGCTCAGGTCATGATCTCAGGGTCCTGGGATCGAGCCCCATGTTGGGCTCCCTGCTCAGTGGGGAGTCTGCTTCTCCCTCTCCCTCTGCCACTCCCCCTGCTTGTGTTCTCTCTCTCACTCACTCACTCTCTGAAATTAATAAATAAATGAATAAAATCTTAAAAAAAAAAAAAGACAAAGAATTGAAAACAGATGAAGAAAAATGTTTTCCTCTCCTACGCTTTCATTCTGTTGGCAAAAAATGACCTCCATGCTTCAAAGCCAAAACAGAATGCAAAGGCAGAGTTGGGGAAGAAAGTACCTTTCTTGCTTTGCTTTTAGGGCCTTCAAAACTGCAAGCCCACTCAGAGGAAGGGTCAGGGGGTTTTGCAGGGAAATACAGTGATGTGAGAAACGAAGACAAAAGAAAAATTATTCAATTTCCTTACTACTTGCAGGACATTGACAAGCCCTTGAGGTGGGCAGTTACATTCCTGTAGGGACTCAACTGCCTGGATGTTGACACTTCACTAAGGGCAAGAGGTAATCTTAGCCCGACCCCCGCGGATCCTGTAAGTTTACTTTAACATATAAAATTTCCTTTGGAAACTTCTTTATCTATAGCTCTCCCTCCCCCTAAGATCCATGTTGGCAACCATCCTCCAAGTATCTGTCCCACTGATAGACATCTGAAGGGTCCCATTGAGTAAGGGCCATGTGGGGCTGGGTAGGGATAGATAGGTATGGGGCCACGTGACCAGGCTCACAGAAATCCCCAAAATGCGTAGGCACAGGGCAACCAGGGATGAGGAAACAAACCAGACCATCGTGCCCTTGGGCATCAGAGGTGGGGTCTTTTTATGGCAGTCACATTGGGACCAAGGATAACCAGGCCCCAAAGAAGAAGTGAGCCATTAAAGATGTTATCGCCAGCCCTTACTCAAACCGAGACTTAACAGGAATGTTAAGGCCACAAGCTCCCTGGTCAGTTCTAAATAAGAGACTGTCAGTGGAGGCCCACGTTGGCAACCCTGTCGGGACCCCTCTTACTCTTGAGAGCTTTTTCTGTATCCTTGCTTAATAAAACTCTTATCACTTTATTCACTCTCCTTTGTCCTCGAGATTTATTCTTTGACTCCCTGAGACAAGAACCTCACACTCCCGCCTCAACACAGGATCTAGCTGGTTTCAACAGGAATTGTGTTTGTGCTACCAGCCTTGTTTATCGTGTTTTTCAGTGTGGTACCAGATTCCTTAAAAGAAAAAAGAAGGGGGGGCGGTCTAAGAAGGGAGGAGGGGAGGTTTCTCAAAAGAGAAAAAAAGGCTACTTAGTTTAATATCATGCCTCAGGGATGTTTTAATGCAGCCATTTTGATTTTGTTCAACTTGATGCCTTTACGTGGTTTCAATTTCAGTCACCAGGAGAACCATAGTAAGACTACTTCATATTTTACAGTGAGAAACCACTGACTATTTTCTAGAATGACTAAATTTCAGTGAAAATATTGAATTAGAATTCTCATTTACTGCTGATGGTGATGTGGAAAACAAAGGCAAAAGAAAAAATTGAACCTCTTTACTGCCAACAGCCCATTGACAAGTCCTTGAAACAGGTAGAGTGACCTTCCTCTGGGAGCTCAACTGCTTGGCTGTTGACTCTTCGCTTAGGGCAAAGCCAATCTTTCAATAACATCCCTACCTCCCAGGATCCTGTGAGTCTATGTTAATGTATAAAAAATCCGTTGGAGACTTTCTTTATCTCTACCTCCCAAGATACATGTTAGCAATTATCCCCCAAGCAAATGGCCCACCAATATACATCTAAAGTGTCTAATGACTGAGGGTTTACTGAACAGAAATAAATGAGCTTTTCCTAAAAATAGCTAGCCCTGTCAACATCCTGGAAGCCTTGTTCCCAAAATACTCTGGAGGCTTGTGCTGTCTTTATTCCTCTCCCAACTTGAAGTGTATAATCAGTAACCTGTTGCAACCGAAGCGCAGCTCTGTCTGCCCACAGGTTCTGTCCCCATGCTTTAATAAAACCACCTTTTTGCATCAAAGATGTCTCAAGAATCCTTTCTTGGCCATTAACTCCAAACCACAACATTCTACGTAAACGGGAATTTAGAAAGGACAGTCAATTTGGAAAATTATTTACCTACGGAAGGAGCACATTTTGTCACCCCAAACTCTGTCTCTTTAGCATAAGGATTATTTGAGGCTGGGTTTTGTTTTTAATTTTTTTCTTTAAAGATTTTATTTATTTATTTGAGAGAGAGAGAACACGAGAGGGGAGAGGGTCAGAGGGAGAAGCAGACTCCCCACTGAGCGGGGAGCCCGCCGCGGGACTCAATCCGGGGACTCCGGGACCATGACCTGAGCCGAAGGCAGCCGCCCAACCCACTGAGCCACCCGGTAGGCGCCCCTCAGCTGGGTATTTTAAAGAAAGAGCAGACAGGAGTGCCTGGGTGGGTCAGTCACTTAAGCGCCTGTCTTTGGCTCAGGTCATGATCCCAGGGTCCTGGGACCGAACCCGCAATGGGTTCCATGCTCAGTGGGGAGTCTGCTTCTCCCTCTCCCACTGCTACTACCCCTCCTTGTGTTTTCTCTCTCTCTCAAATAAATAAATAAAAACTTAAAAAAAAAAAAAAAGGAAACAGCAAAGAAAAAGCTCTGGAACCTAGTCTGGTTATTTTGTAAGAGACATTTGCATTTCTAAGGGAACACTCCATTTGTAAGACTGTTTCCCTCTGTGTAGCAGAAAGAGGGAGAAAGTGTAAATCTCCAGAACCTCTCATCAGTGGACAAGGCATGGATTAAATCGGAATATCAACCATAGCCTTGATTACTGCTTTTTGCCTGGTCACCTCCCCAAATGCTTCCCAGTAGGATCATGTGTGGCGTTTCAAGAAAGGATCGTATCTGGTGCCCCCAGCCCAGATTCTGCCAATCGGCGTGGGTGGAAACAACAGTGTTGTCTTCATTAAATGCTCCAGGCGATTCTAAGTGAAGCCAGGGTTAATTGGAGGGCTTCCCATGAATAGAAGGCAGCTGAGTGCAGGCTTTGGCTCACGGGGGAGTAACATGGTCTCCTGTACGTGAATCTTGGAAGCTTCAGGTCCATGCGTCACACTTTTCTTCTTTCTTTCTGCTCCAGCAGAAGTTGTGTGTGTCTGTGGTTGGGGAGGCACCCTGAAAGCAGAGAAGGAAAACCTCAAAGATTGATCTCCAAGGAGGAATTCATTGTTTCTGAATAGCTCCTGACACAAAAGGCTAGGAAATTGGGCCTTTTCTGCATTTCAAAATCCTACCTGCAGGCGAGCAGTTTACAGGTGAAGAGGCTCTGTTGGTGGCTTTAAAAGCATTTTCTCCTGATGCCACTGTGATTTCTCCCGGACTCTTCTGAGGAAGGACTCCAGAGGAGGAAGTGAAAGAAGAAATGGCCAGTTCTCAGGTAAGCTTTGTTCTGAGGTCAGAGGCTCTGTCATCTTTTTCTCCTGAAATTCCTCACATTTAGAAATTGCAAATAGGGGCGCCTGGGTGGCTCAGTCGGTGGAGCGTCTGCCTTCGGCTCGGGTCTTGATCCCAGGGTCCTGGGATGGCGCCCCACTTCGGGCTCGTTGCTCAGCAGGGAGCCTGCTTCTCCTCTGCCTGCCACTCCCCCTGCTTGTGCTTGCTCTCTCCTCTCTCTCTCTCTGTGTGTGAAATAAATAAAATCTTTAAAAAAAAATGTCAAATACGGATTTTTCTAGTTCTGATGTTTCTACTTTCTGTTTACACCTAATTTTTTAAACCTTTTCAGAAATGATAGTCAAGATTAGGTCTTTAGAACACTTCTGCCCTATAAACCAGAGCCTTCTATCCCTTCTCTCCAACCTGGCTTCCAGTAGGCCATCACCAGTTGTCACTTTGAAAGACCTGCCTGCCAGTATGTGAGAATACTCCCTTGGTGACAGATCCAAGGGGAAGGTGTGGAGTTAAAGACCCCTGTTGCTGAAAGGGTCTGGTCCTGCGGTATCAGTGAAGGAAAATGGTCTTATTTAGCTCCCATCTGGAAGCTTTATCAGCTCTATGTAGACCAGGAGTAAGAAAATGCATAAACAAACACAGTATATATGAGGCCCAGAATAACTTGGAACACTCTCTGAGAGAAAAAAAGGGGGGGGTGTCGTACACTTTAGAATGGAAAAGATAGTGTATCTACAATAAACTAGATATTGCAGGACGGGGAAAGTATAGGTGATTGAAGTTTGTATAAATCAACTGTATTCTCATAATTTGACATTCTGATTTACTGTTTAGGAGCCACAAGGATGTGGTGCCTAAATGGGGTGTCTCTTGATCGGATGGGGGCCCCCAAATGTAGAGCAATGATTAGGGGGAAGCTGTTGGCCGGGGAAGTGAGAATTGACCTGAGGCTGAACAAAGGAGCTAGAAGTTGATTGAAACCAGAGCAAGGGAGGTGTGGACAGTACCGCAGAAGGGCTGTCCGCAAGAAAGTGGGGGCTGTTCAGGGAAAGATGGCGGTATGGGTGCGGATGGAAGCTTCCCATTTTGGGGAAGCGTACCTGGTTGTAAGTAGTTCATTGGTTGGTTAGGGCCTGTGGATATTTCAGGGTGTGTCACCTGATGGGCTTGTGGTGTGCAGCCAGGGGGTCACTGCCCCTTTCCGCATTCCATTGCTCGAGGCTGTTTGCCTAAAAGCAGCCTCTGGGAAGAACAAACTGTTGCAGGGTTCTTGTCTGGTGGCAGGATGAAAGAATGAATCTCAAGGACACAAAAGGGTCAAGTGATAGTTCATCAAGTGAAGGTGAGAACAGAAAAACAGAAGCATCATCATCTACAAAGTGATTTGTAAGTGTCATGTCATTGAAAATGGTTCTTTAATTAGTCACCATGACAGTTTCCTACTCTATCACTTTTAATGTGTGTATAACTACTTCCTAAATGTATGGATGGGTGCATGAAATGTAAAAAGATAGATCAATTTCACGTGAATAACTTTTGTTTCCATCATTTTTGTCACGTTTGACACCTGCTATGAACATTGGTTTAGAGTCCTCTCGGTATATGGACCTGCGTGTCCTTTTCAGTTGACTCTAGGACCCATAACCTGGGTTGAAACCTGATCCCTTGAATGTACTGGATGTCCTGGATATTTGACAAAATATTCACAAAACATAAGAATAATGTGTTTACTCTCTTCGATTATTATTATATTTTTTTTATGAAAAACTGTTAGATGCTATCTACTATGAAATGCTCAGAAAGGCTCATTGTGGCCTTTCTTGGTATTCTAGTAGAACCTAGAACCGATTGCTATAAAACCCATTCAGTTCCAGGTCCTCCCAAGAATTCCTTCCTTCGGAGTTCTACCTCTTTGTTATTCATAAATGTGTTCCTTGCCCATAGGCTAAAGCCTCGTTAGAAATGCAGAGTCCTGTTCCACCCCAGAACTGTTGAACAGAATGTGCATTTTCATGGTATTGCCAATGCACTGTTGTGAAATTCTAATCACATTAGAATTTGATAAATACGTTCGTAACCCACCGACACTTTGCATGTAAGAAGTAGACACAACTTACACTGTATGATATAAACAACAGTACTCAATAATGTGTATGCCTGGGTTTATGCCTTCAATTCACAACTTCTCTTGGAGAAACACACAGTATTTATAATGGTTTTGTGGATCATATGCCATCCCCTTACCTCGAAGTTAAACAATACATGAGAGCATATAGCCTGTGTTAAAAATTATCTTACTGCAGATGGCAGGAAACTCACCTAAGGAGAACCAGTTCTCCTAATACAAATCTACTAGTATGAGTTGACTCCTTGTTGAGTCACAGACAGAAACTACACCAGGTGGGGGTTGTAACACAAAAGAAACTTGATCTGTAGGAAATCAGATTACAGGGGATAGCTTCCAAAGCAGAGACTCTCAAAGCAAGGGGAAATGGTTTCCTTTTATTTAGGGGTAGGGTGGACATTTAGGAAGGGGAGCCTGTCATCTTATGTAGAGCTGGGCATAAAGTTGCACATGGACCTTAACCAAACACTTTGCACATTTGGTAAATGAGGTTTGTGCTTCTCCGTGGGTGGAGAATTTTAGTACTA
>NW_027397163.1:1198382-1241301 GCF_003265705.2 Callorhinus ursinus
AGGGAGAAGCAGGCTTCCCACTGAGCAGGGAGCCCCATGAGGGGCTCAGTCCCAGGACCCTGGGATCATGACCTGACACGAAGGCAGGTGCTTAACCGACTGAACCACCCAGGCGCCCCTAATTGACTGGTTTTGATAAGGTTTTTTGTCGACAGCAGGCTATTGAAATTAAATGTTAGGGAGTCAACCTTCTACATGGATTTTTAACTGCATGGGGTTGGGTACTTTGAACCCCTGTTTCATTCAAGAGTCAAGAGTCACCTGTATTTGTTAAAACAGTGGGGTGATATCACTAATAATCTTTTTTCTCTATGGCCTTTAACCTCAAATTATTTGAGATTATTTTCCCCCAGTTTAGGTAATACATATTTTCCTCCTTATTTTAATTGCTAGAGCAATGTGATGCTTCTAAGAAGAATGATATAGATGTTTTTCGTTTTTTGTTTTCTGTTTTAAAGATTTATTTATTTGACAGAGACAACAGTGAGAGAGGGAACACAAGCAGGGGGAGTGGGAGAGGGAGAAGCAGCCTTCCCGTGGAGCGGGGAGCCCAAGGTGGGACTCGATCCCAGGACCCTGGGATCACGACCCGAGCCAAAGGCAGACGCTTAATGACTGAGCCACCCAGGTGCCCCTAGATGTTTTTTATGAGAGTGTGGCTAAACAATTTCTTGATACCGCTGCCTTGGAATGCATTTTGTGTAACCAGACCACCTGCAGGGGTTTGAGCTGACTCTAGTTCCACCCAGTAGCAAATACACTAGATAAAAGCCCCTGGATGACAAGCAAAGGTGACTTCCTCAGTAGCCTTTGTGAGAGTGTCCACAGTATATTTACCTTAAGCCCTCCTTAGAGAAGATCCCTGCACAGTTTACCATTCTCCACTCATTTTGGTTTGAGTTGTGCATTCTAGCCTTAGCCTGGGAACTCCAAAGCACTTCAACCATGGACCCTAAGAACGACATCTGCCCCAGTTCCTGCCATTCTCTCTGCCTGCACTCAGTTTGACCTCTTCATGTTGTTCCCTCAAGGCGTATTATGTACATCCTCCAGGAACTATGAGTAGGAAACTTTATTTTACTTTCCTTGTTGTTGTTAATTGAACCATAACTCATCACCCAATCCCTAGGGGTCCTACTTAACAACTGCTTATTGTACAAAGTCAATACATACATAATTACAAGCCACATCTACAGAATTTTCAATTACTGTTTATAAAATTTTACACTATATTTTTCATTGCTTGTTTTCATGAGTATACAGAACACAACATTTTATGGTTTTGAAATGCACAGAATGCAAAATGTTAAATTAAGCTAAAGATAGATTTTGGAATAAAAGAATAATTAGGAATGCGGTGCCTGGGTGGCTCAGTCGGTTAAGCAACTGCCTTCAGCTCAGGTCATGGTCCTGGAGTCCCGGGATCGAGTCCCGCATCAGGCTCCCCGCTCGGCCGGGAGTCTGCTTCTCCCTCCAACCCTCCCCCCTCTCATGTGCTCGCTCTCTCTCTCATTCTCGCTCTCTCAAATAAATAAATAAAAATCTTAAAAAAAATAAATGTAATGGTATACTTAAAAAAAAAGAATAGGAAGAAGTACGTATATGTGTATGTGTGTGTGTACGTATATCTTCAGAAGGAAAGGGAATATTGGAGCAAAGTAGGTTATTTCCAAATTTCAAAATTCATGATTCCCTAGTAAAAATGGGATAGATTAATAATGGGAAGAATTTTCTCTACACTGGGTTGAATTTATTTCTCCTAAGTCTCATGTACCTTGGCTTGAAAATCGCCCTGTGCAAATCATGTCTTGTCTACCTCCCTATTTCTCAGGTAGGATCTACTCTGTTTTCCCTGTTCCAGTGTTAAGGACCTGTTGCTTATATGTTTTACTCAGGGATTTTAAGAAGAGTTTGCATGAGGGCGCCTGGCTGGCTCAGTCGTTGAGTGTCTGCCTTCGGCTCAGGTCATGATCCCAGGGTCCTGGGATCGAGTCCCGCATCGGGCTCCCTGCTCGGCGGGAAGCCTGCTTCTCCCTCTCCCACTCCCCCTGCTTGTGTTCCTGCTCTCGCTGTCTCTCTGTCCAATGAATAAAAATAAAAAATCTTAAAAAAAAAAAAAGAGTTTGCATGAAAAGACAATGGTGTTTAAAAATTCACCTAAATATGGGAGTAATTCCTCACTGAGCATATTAAATTCCATGTAGTTTCATTGCTCCATTTCACTTCTTCCTTCTCAAGTGGAGAAGAACACTAAGTAAGATTTCTTCACTTACTACTCTTTTCCCTTCTTGGAAATGACATCATCTAAGGTAGTCACTTTATTCTAACAGTTTGATTAGGTGAAAGGTTGGAGACTTCATGAGTCATGGGTTGTTTTAACATTCATTTGACGGGACTAAGCATGGGACAGTGGTCAAGGCTTAGTAGATGTTCTAAAACTTAGGAAGAAAACAAACTGTATTGGGAGTGATGATGCAGCCCAAGGTGACATGAAAAATATCTAGGCTAAAGAATTGGCATGAATTCCTCATGTGGGGAGAGGACACCTGTCCGAGGCTGCACTACTGACTCTAAACTTGGAAAGATTAATTTCACTTGTTCTCCTTCCAAATCCTCTCCAGTCTTTATACCATAAGACAACACAGCTGCCCTCCTTTCCTGTGTTCCGGAGACTGCATTGTCACTGCTTTCTCCGTCCCACACAGGCTCCACAGCCCCTTGTAGGTTGTTAGGAGTAGCTTTAAATTTTTAATTGAATGGGAAGTGGTTGGTAACTGGGTCATTTGAGACCGTATGGAAGATTTAAATCGTATACCATCACCACATCCTTGGTAGAATAGGAAAACACCATCAGTGGGCCACAGGATTACTTCAGGCGCTTGGTACTAAGAGTTGTGAGGACAGATAAAACATGATAATCGTATCCTTCGAGAGGGAGATACGGCTTACTAAAACAAATATAGACAATTTTAAGAGATTTTATCTTATTTATTCATTTGAGAAAGGCCGGGGGGGGAGAGAGAGTGAGAACAGGGGTAGAAGGAGGGGCAGAGGCAGAGGCAGAGGGAGAAGCCGATTCCCCCTGAGCCTGGGATTATGACCTGAGCTGATGGCATGACCTGAGCTGCCTGAGACACATAGGTGCCCCTGGAAAACTCTAGTAATGTGGGGGGGGAAGAACTGGTAGAGAGCTCCCTTTGGTCATTGCACGGTCTTAAGAAGCTTCTGGTTGGGGGCGCCTGGGTGGCTCAAGTCATTAAGTGTCTGCCTTCAGCTCAGGTGGTCCTGGGATGGAGCCCCGTATCGGGCTCCCTGCTCTGCGGGAAGCCTGCTTCTCCCTCTCACACTCCCCCTGCTTGTGTTCCCTCTCTCGCTGTCGCTCGCTCTCTGTCAAAACAAACCTTGAAAAAAAAAAAAAAGCTTCTGGTGATGACAAATGTCAGAGTTGGGGACTTGGGAAATGTAGTTTTCTGGGATTCAGGGATGTCAGATCCTTTACTCATGATTTCATGAATTCTCTGGTGGTCCTGAGGGCCAGGTGCTATTGGATGACAGAGATTAACTGTACCTTTCCAGGTATAGGCATGGAAGTGGGTGGAGAGAGGATATTGGATGATTTAAACATTGTGGGGATAGAGTCAAGATGTCATTTGACTGAGTTGATGTTGAAGGTGAAGAAGGCTTTTGGATACTACTAGGCAGAAGCGGCAAGGCATGCGCTGTGGTCACACGAAACTCTGGTGTCCCAGGTATATAACCGTAACATAGGTCTGATTCACTGTACATGAATGACATTCCAGGGATGCTGACCCACAGCTGGCAGGGACCTCCCTCACTTCCACTCAGCCCGTTGATGAATCTAGTCCCGTACTCTGCACTGTGTGCAAGGCACTGATTACCTGAGGAGCAGATCACGAGTCACCTGCAGTGAGCATGTCTGCTTCAGACAGCCCACCCAGTTTTTAGTCTTAATGTCCCTGTGTTGTTTCGTAGCCCATGCTGTTCTTCGTACCCATCCTGATCTGAGGGGAAAGAGGAATTTTTTTTTTTAAAGATTTTATTTATGGGCGCCTGGGTGGCTCAGTTGGTTGGGTGACTGCCTTCGGCTCAGGTCATGATCCTGGAGTCCTGGGATCGAGTCCTGCATAGGGCTCTTTGCTCAGCGGGGAGTCTGCTTCTCCCTCTGACCCTCTTCCCTCTCGTGCTCTCTGTCTCTCATTCTCTCTCTCTCAAATAAATAAATAAAATCTTTAAAAAAAAAGATTTTATTTATTTATTTGACAGAGAGAGACAGCGAGAGCAGGAACACAAGCAGGGGGAGTAGGAGAGGGAGAAGCAGGCTTCCCGCCGAGCAGGGAGCCCGACGCGGGGCTCCATCCCAGGACCCTGAGATCATGACCTGAACAGAAGGCAGACACTTAACGACTGAGCCACCCAGGTGCCCCAAGAGGAATTTTATCATTTGCAGAAACTGATAAATTTGGGTAGTATGTTATACTCAGATGTCACAGTGGTTCAACTGAAGGATGATAATTCATTTTTCAGTACCTGTTATTTTGTGGGAAGATAAACCATGAAAAAGTTGAAGTGTACTTACAGAAAAGATGCGTACTTTGTGTTAGGTACATAGCGAGTAGGTAGATGCTCATGTTTGATGAAACGACTCAGACACCCGAGAGTGTACTCTGATTCCATGTCTTCCTCCGGTATTGTTTACCTATAGGCATCGTGTTTATACTTGCTCTCTCATGGCCCCAAGATACCTGCCCCACCACCAGGCATCAAACCGTGTTCCTTGCAGCAGAGAAGGCAGTGTAAGTCTGATAGGACTTAGGGAGTTTGACTTGAAGCCTTTTTGTTTTCATGCAGGGAAAGCCATCCTCCCCACGGCACTACTCCCTCCACGTCATTGAGTATAACTCATCCTTCTATGGGCCAGTTTAAGTAGCAATGTATATGTGTAGTGCAGGTGGCCATGTAAGATGTTTGTGAATGGCACTTGTCCTCTGATCTGTTTCACAGCGTATGACAGAAAGGCAGTCACACATGGCACTGAAACTAGCTCTTACGAAAAGGCCCTGAAATTTAGCCTATCCTAATCGTAATGCACAGGGCGTGCGTTCTGCATCCAAGTGGAGTACTAATTAAAGGTCCTTAAGCGTGCAATATTTATGGTCTTAGGGTACAAGTTCTCAAGTATAGTTTTATACTGAGAATGCTAGATTCAATGCCATTATAATATAACATGTATTAATGTCTTGTATGCATTTCATAACTTCATAAAATATTTAAATAAGTTCCAGTTCACTTAAATTTGGATGGCTTTCATTCTAGAATGTGAACAGAAGTGTGTTTGGGGTGATCCCATGAAGCTCAAGGAAGGTATTGAGAGAAGGGAGAGATGGAAGGACTCTTAACACAAGGTGGACTGTGTGAGAGTCAAATTCATTTATGATTAAAGAAAATGTGTGTTGTGTAGGTTGTGTGCGTTTGTCACAACACTAGTGTGACCATGAGCATAGACAGTTTCTAGAGTGACTTATTTGTGGATAAGTCACAGATGAGCTGTGACTTAGTTACCACAGAGGTACTCAAATTTAGCCTGTGTCAGAATCATGCAGGAACATAGTAAATGTTGGATTGCTGGGTCTACCACCACATTACCACGTCAGTAGTTCTGGGGTGCAGTCTCCCAAATTTCCTTTCTTACACATTCTCAGGTGCCTGTCTAGAGAACCCACTTTCAGAACCAATGTCTGGGCACATATGTATGCTTAATGTTCTTCAGTAAGGAGATTAGCCTATGTAGACAGCAGTCAGTTACATGGGTCTGGAGTCCTGGTTCTCCAGGTGTGAAAGTAGACTCATGTATGTGCTGTACCTTTCCTGTGTTTATACCTTGGACACCCGAACTCTGTGTCTGGTTTTTTTTTTTTTTTAAAGATTTTTATTTATTTATTTGACAGAGAGAGTGAGAGAGCACAAGCAGGGGGAACAGTAGAGGGAGAGGGAGAAGCAGACTCCCCACCAAGCAAGGAGCCCGATGCGGGGCTCGATCCCAGGACCCTGGGATCATGACCTAAGCCGAAGGCAGACGCTTAACCATCTGAGCCACCCAGGCGCCCCTCTGTGTCTGGTTCTTAGTAGTCAAGCAGAATGCCACTCAGGCTGTATGTCTGTGGTTTGGGCTGAAAATTTCACTTTGCAGCCTCAGTTCACAGAGGCTGTTCTGTGTGAAGACGTCTGGGTGAACCATTGTCAAAGAAGAAAGAGAACCCAAGCACAGGTCACCTTCTGGAAGTTCTGGCGTTTGACCTCTGTGCATCATGTTGATGTGTAGGGTATCCAGATTCAAACCCTGATTCTACTGATACTGAGTGGATCAGTAAACCTTCTTTGAACTAAATCCTTTGTGTTAGTGAAAGGACAACAATATTAGCACTAACCCATAGAATCAAGAACTTTGAATACCTTACAGTGGATAAAGCATCAGTAACATGGGACATAATATTGTACATACTATGCAAAGGAACATAGCAGGCGTTAGTGACTATTTTGGATTTTACTTTCTGTGAGAAAGGAAGCCCACAGGTCATGTTTCATGCTGAATCCTTTCTATCTGAATGTGAATATTGAACTTTGGAAAAGAACCGAATAGCCTGTGTGCATTTGAAAATAGACTGATTTGACTGGGCCAAATTTTCATTGGAATACTGCAGAATTTCTCACTCTTGTGTCCATACATTTTCCTTTACTTAAATGGAATGAAAGCAAGTCTGAGTTGTTTTTGTTTTCTTTTTTCCTTCCTTAAGGATTTGTTTGTTTATTTGAGGGCGAGAGCCCAGGCGGGCAGGGCAGAGGGAAAAGAGGAGAGAATCCAAAGCAGACTCTGCTCAGCATGAAGCCCAAGGCAGTGCTTGATCCTTGATCTCAGGACCCTGAGATGAGGGCCTGAGCAGAAACCAAGAGTCGGAAAGTTAATCAGCTGCACCACCCAGATGCGCCAAGTTTGAGGGGTTTTATTCCCAGTCAACTGAATGTAGCCAATTATTTGTCATTCCTTCTAGAGGAACCCTAGGGATGATGACAGCTTCTGGTTTAAAATATTGGCAATAATTTCAATGTCAGCTTATTTTTTGCATTCACAGAGGGCCAGACCTGTGTCTGTTGACAATGTGGGTCCCTGGGTGTTTGCCAAGCCAATGCTGGCAAGTCCCTGGTCCAGTGGGACCAGAGGCTATGTTCAAAGGTTTGCAGGATGGAAGGTCATTCTCTGTTGGTGGGCAGTACCATAGGCAAGACTCTGTGACTGCCTGGGTTCGTGGTTCTAATGCCTGGTCATGAAGAGTAAGAGGTTGGGCAACGCTGATGGCTTGGCTTTCTCCCTAAGTAGACCTAAAAGATAGTCTCTGTGATTTCCCAGGGTATTTGTTCAGGTTTCCTGATGGGGCAGGAGTGTAGGCTATGTTCAGCAATGGAGGTTGTGGTCAGCAGTGGGAAGTTACTTCCAACTTGGATGTCTGCCCAGACAGGGCCATCAGATGGCCTCCATGCTCTAGGGGCACCTGGGTGGCTCAGTAGTTGGGCATCTGCCTTCGGCTCAGGTCATGATCCCAGGGTCCTGGGATCGAGCCCTGCATCAGGCTCCCTGCTTGGCAGGGGGCCTGGTTCTCCCTCTCCCACTCCCCCTGCTTGTGTTCCCTCTCTCGCTGTGTCTCTCTCTGTGTCAAATAAATAAATGAAATCTTTAAAAAAAAAAACAAAAACAAATGGCCTCCATGCTCTAGTTTAACCTATTGGCTGGGGATCCAAGTCAGGTACACCTACTGACAGAGCTCCTTGACTGGGTAGGTCCATCTCAGCTCTGCAAGTGGGCAGAGTCACTGGGATCTCTGATTGGGTGTCACTCCAAGGTGGAAGATGGTCTGGTCTGGCAGTGTTCCAAGATCTGAACACTGGTTGCCTTAAGCCTTACCCACCTTCTCTGTGTCTATATGATCCACAATGGTGCAGCACCAGATTTCCCCAGGGACCCCCATGAGGTCAGACCTGAGTGGGCCACCGAGGTAGTGGCCTGCCATTTGAGGAATGTTGGAGGCCCACTCTGGGCTCTTCTCTTCTTGGTGGAGTAATCATAGGTCTCCGTGGTCCCTCATGGTGGGAAACTGCTGGCCCACTGCGTGGTCATAGTGAAACTGCTCCTCTTAACTTTCTCATGCTGTCCTTGTTGATCTCTGTGGTGGTCCGGGGTTTGCTTTGGTCTCACCCATGAGTCCTGAGAATTGCCCAGTGATGTCTTACGTGAATAGTTGCTCTAGAGCTTATTATGAGAAGTACGGAAGTGGGATCTACCTACGTCACCATCTTGATGGTGTCAACCCTCTGTGATGAGTATTGTTAATGTCTCACAAGGGAAAAATAAATGTTTTGCTATATACAAGTATGTATATGTATATATGTTTATATATGTGTATAAATAGGCACACAAATTGTGTTATACATGAAGTAGAAAAGAGTATATATTTAGGTACTGAAAAATAACACTACTAAGAAGAGTGAAAAAATTCTCTGGTGTTAAAAAGATTATTCATTATGATATTTATTTTTGCCATGCTGCATGTTTGATTGGTTATCGCTACATGGTCTGTTTTGCATTTTGGTTTTTCCAATTTTATCCTCATGTTTTAGTTACAGCTCTAGGAAAATTCCAGTGGAACATATTCAAGGAAAGTTTAGTGTTACCAGAAACATTTGGTTTATTTATGTTTAATATTCTAATGGAGATACTGGGGTTTGGAAGTGCCATGGTTTGTTTTTTTTTTTTTTTTTTCTTACACCCTATCTCATTTTTTTTTTTAATTCTTCATGTGTTTTAAGGAAATAATTCCACATTTCATTCTTTTTGTGAATATTGTATACCTAGTACCATATTGCTTTCGCTATTATTAACATATAGCATGAAAGTCTAGTCACAGTGTGAACTTATTTCCCAACTTTAATTTCAACTTGTCAGTATATCTGTTATGACACTTATCTTTTAACATACATTATTTTTTAATGATTTTTCTTAAAAGGAAAGTCAGATAAGCAGATCGTAGGTTAACAGCTCAGTGGGATTTCACAAATGGATCGCATCTCTATAGTCCCTTGAGATCAAGAAACAGAATATTGTTTGTCCTCTAAAATTCCCCTTGTGCTCCTTTTCCGCAAAGCTCAGCATCCCTTTAACACGTAAGGCAATGGATTCCTTTCCTGGTTTTTGTACTTTATGTAAATGCAATCAGGCTGTGGGAACTGACTGGAACTCTTTTGTAATTGGCAATTTTTTTCTTTCCATCTATTGCTTGTGAATTTATCTGTATTGCACGTTGCAGTGTACCATTCGTTAGAGTTGGGTGGATCCATTTCCATTGTGTGAATATCACTTGACTGCAGCATTCTACTATTAATAGGCAAGTGGATGGTCTGGCATGTAAAATCTATAATTTGTCTTTTAATGAAACACGTATAAATATCTGCTGTCTAGGGGCGCCTGGGTGGCTCAGATGGTTAAGTGTCTGCCTTCAGCTCGGATCATGATCCCAGGGTCCTGGGATCGAGCCCCGCATCGGGCTCCCTGCTCCGCGGGGAGCCAGCTTCTACCTGTCCCTCTCCTCCTAACCCCTGCTCTCTCTCTCAAATAAATTAAAAAAAAAAAAATCTGCTGTCTCTCTATTTGGGAGTGAATTGTCGTTAAATAGTTTGGATATTCAACTTTAACAGATATTACCAAACCCCAACCCACAATCTTTGTATCATTTTTCACACTCGCTAGCAGCATATGGGAGATCTGGCTTATCCACATAACCTTCAAACCTTGGTGGTTTGTGTCATTTTCACAGTAGGCTTCTAGTTGGTATGTGATGTAACCAAGTCTTGGTTTTATTTCCTTTGTTGTTACTACTTCCTTTTACTACGGAGTTGGGCGTTAACCTTGGGATAATCTCTTTTTCTTTTTTTTTTTTTTTTAAAGATTATTTATTTATTTATTTATTCGACAGAGAGAGAGAGACAGCACAAGCAGGCAGAGTGGCAGGCAGAGGGAGAGGGAGAAGCAGGCTCTCCGCCGAGCAGGGAGCCGGACGTGGGGCTCGATCCCAGGACCCTGGGATCATGACCTGAGCCGAAGGCAGCCGCTTAACCGACTGAGCCACCCAGGCGCCCCGGGATAATCTCTTTTTCAAAGTGTCTAGTTAGTTACTATGATCCTTTCTTCTGTTGTGATATCCTTTTCTTCAGGCTTTGTAGTACTGTCTATATGCTAAGAATGAGACCCTGTCTTCTTCTCTCATTATACCTCTACTTCTATCTCTTGAGTTTGTGATGAAGAGAAGTTCTTAATTTTAATGTACTCCAGTCATTTCACCACTATGGTTAGGGGTTTTTACCACTTTTAGAAATAATTCTCTTATACCAAGACCACAGAAATACAATCCTTTATGTTTTTCTAATAACATCATTAAGTATCTTAGTTTTGCTCAGAAATGTATTAAACAACGTCTTCTGTGGTTTGTGTAGTGACTGAGGTTTTTGTTGTTTAAGATTTTGTTTGTAAGTAATCTCTGTAATCAACATGGGGCTTAACCTTAAAACTTGGAGTCACATGCACTACCAACTGAGCCATCCATCTGCTCTATGAATGATTATTCCTCTATTCCCAGAGCAGAATGCATTCTAAGGGCTTGGCAATAGCAATAATCTACTTGTCATAGACTGTAGCTAGAATCTTGGCAAACTGATAGCTGTTTTTACCATTATCTCTCTCTCTTTACATCGCTGGGCGTAGGTTAAGTTCTACAGATTTTACTGCCAAACGTGAGTATAGTCAACTCATTGGTCATTGTCTCTAAAGGAGTCCCACCAAGAGTGACAGCTTTTGGGTAAAGAGATTTCTGTCATGATCTCGGATGTAGACTTCTTTGGTATCTTTACAGAGTGACCAGGGATGTGTCCATTGTATTGCAATGTGGGTCTTGGGTGTCTTCTAGACCATTAGGATTAGCCATATGTACGCTGCTTGGAAGGAGCTAAAGTAAAAGTTTCCAAGTACACGAGCTTTTCATTTTCCTCCATATGTCACTGCCAAACAGGCAGCAAAACATCATGAAGGAAAACCTATTTTGGATACTATTGTGGATATCAGAAGGAAATTACACATTTGCTATATCCAGCACTGTTACTATTCCTTGAAATCATGTTGTGAGCTCATGATCTACACCAGTGGTTCCTTGATTTCCATCCAATAGAGGCACAAGCAGTAGGTCAAGTGTATTCATAAGATCAACATTTCCTCCAGATCTTCACCTAAGTTCAGAGCCACCCAAAGTATTTTTGTCATTGTGACGCTTCTGTTTCGTTTGATTCAGTCTCCTGCAACTTCTTTGTCTACATTGCTGTTGTTAATATTCCCCATTGACTGTTCTGAACATCTCTGCCCTAATTCCTATGTGTTTCCCAATCCTCAGTCTTTTTACTGTAATGTGCCCTGATTCCACTATATCCAGGGCTTATTCTTCCTGGGTAAGAAATATAAAATCCTCTCATCTTTGCAGATACATGTAAATTGTATGCTTTTGCACAGTTGTTTCTTCACCCCTCTCCCTTAGAAAGCTCACTACAGAAATTTAAGGTAGATTCTCATGAGTATTGGGATTTCTTTACCTGTTCAAATGCAAGACCTATAGGGACATTGAGAAGTGAATGTTACATACAGCTCATGGCGATTCTTCTGTATTGGGTCCTGTGGATCATAGTCTTTAACAGTGCATGATGTAAATTGAATAGATTTTCTCCCAGATCCTGTCTCAGATTAAGGAGTATTTGACAAGGTGGTGTACACATGGGAAAATTAGGGAGGAGCCAGGCCAGGGTCAAACTGAGCAGTGGATATTGTTGGGAGACGATTCTCTATGGATTTGTTTCTCCATGTTTTATTTTTATTCTTATTTTTATTTTTATTTTTATTTTATTTAATTATTTGTGAGAGACAGAGCACAAGCAGTGTGAGGGGCAGAAGGAGAGGTACAGGCACATTTCATGCTGAGAGGGGAGCCAGATACAGGGCTCAATCCCATGATCCCGAGATAATGACGTGAGCTGAAATCAAGAGTCAGACGCTTAACCAGCTGAGCCACCCAGGTGCTCCTGATCATGCCATTTTTGATACTCATTCTGTTAATGTGCAGTCTCAAATTGATAGTATTCCGTATGTTGAAACAGCCTTGAATTCCAGGAAGAATTCTTCCTTGACTGTGTTGTAAAATGGTAAAGTGTGCTTTTGATTCAGTTGGCTTTATTTTATTGTTGACTTTGCAAGAACAGGTAGTAGTTTGTACCCTTCTTTACTTGTAGCATCTCTCCTTTGGCTTTGATAACCTGGTAATGCTGGTGTCATAGAGTGTTTTCAATATCTCTCTTCTCTTTACTCCTTGGAAATGTTTGCGGAGATTTCAAGTACTTTCTCATTATATATTTGTATGATTTATCCAGTGAATTCATCTGGCACAGGGCTTCTCTTTGTTGGAGGTTTTTTTTTTTTTTAAGATTTTATTTATTTGACAGAGAGAGATACAGTGAGAGAGGGAGCACAAGCAGGGGGAGTGCGCGAAGGAGAAGCAGACTCCCCGCTGAGCAGGGAGCCTGATGCGGGATCATGACCCGAGCCCCCCCAAGCCGAAGGCAGATGCTTAACGACTGAGCTACCCAGGTGCCCCTGTTGGAAGTTTTTTTTTTTTTTAATTACCTTTTCAATCTACTAAGTAGTTGTAGATCAGTGGAGATTTTTAAAAATATTTCTTCATGTTGGAGTCCAGGTAGGTTATATGTGTTTTGATATTTATACCTATTTATTGGTATCTACTTCTTGGCATATAATTATATATCATTTCCTTTTATAATGATTTTTACTTCTATGGTATCAGTGATACCATGTCTGCTTTCATGTCTTCCAATTTTAGTTGGTCTTCTCTTCTTACTTGATTTAGTTATAGGTCTTGTCAATTTTGATTTTTTTTCTTTTTTCTGAAAACCAAATCCTCCTATTGTTGATATTTTTCTCTTTTTGCTAAATCCTGTTTTCTTCATTCCTGTTTTATGTTTAGATTTCCTTTCTTTCTGGTGCCAGGATGGCTGTCGTTTAAGCCTTAGACTTCAGCTCAGGTCATGATCTCAGGGCCCTAGGGTTGAGTCCCGTGTCAGGCTGCCTGTTCAGCAAAGAATCTGCTTGCCCCTCTCCTTTGGCTCGCCTCTTGCTCATGCTCTCTCTCCATCTCTCTTTCTCTCAAATAAGTTTTTTAAAAAATTCCTTCCTTCTGCTGATTTTGGGCTCATAATGGTACTTTTTGTGATTATTTGAGGTAGAGGAGAGTGATTGGTGTGACACCCTGACAATTCTACAGAATTATCTGTTAAGCTATGTGGTCAGTATGTTGTGTGCAAGTTTCTGTGTCCCTGGAGGAATGAAGTCCTGATGATTCCTTCTCAGCCATCTTGCTGATGTTCTCTGGTTGATTTTATGGTTGTACGTTAGACGTCATCGGTATATTTTATCTGAAAGTTGTAAGTGGAATGACGTTACTTTTCTGTTATTCAATATCTTTCAGCTGTACCTTCACATGGCACCCTGAGCTTCCTGCCAGAGCTGTGCAAAGAAGCTTCATTTCAAAATGTGTCAATGGGTCGATATAAACATAGTGTCCTTGAGAAGTTACACTTAATGATAGACTGGGATAATGATCATAAAGGATATATCCAAATTGAGACTACTGCCCATAATAAGAATCTCACTGCCCACAATGGTGAAAGATACAAAATATTTTGTAAAACCTTCCTTTTTAAGTCCACTAGTTCTGCAAAGCAGGGTGTTTCTGTAAGCAGAATCTCCAATCAAATACTCAAACGTACATATTTATGGATAGAGAATGTGGAAAACCTGGAAAGTTACCTAGTACATGCTGAAAATAATGATTTGAACAATTTTGAAAATAGGATTGGATTGACCTTTCAGTCAAATATTTCTAAACTTCAGAGATTGAAAAATGAAGAAACAACTGCCAAATGGGATCCATCTGAGAGGTCCTTCACCGAGGGCTCAACCCTCCAAAATTACCAGAGCATTGTCAGTGCAGACAGAATTGCTCAAGGCAGTGAATGTGAGAAAAAATTTCATCAAGGCTCAAATGTTAATAAACATCTGAGGACTCATTTTCAAGAGAACCATTCTGAACACTTTAAATGTGGGGAAGTTTTTTATCAAAGATCCAACCTTCTATATAACAGTATGCATATGAGAGAGAATCCTTATAAATTTAATGAATGTGAAAGTGATTTTAACCAGTCCTCCAGTGTTGGTGATCATCAGAGAATTCATGGGGGAAAAAACCCATACAGATATAATGATAAGCCTGGGAACATGTTTAGTCAGTCATCAGTAATATGTATTCATAAGACAATCTGTAGTGGAGAGAAACCTTACAAAAGTAAAGAACGTGGCAAGGCCTTTAAGCAGCGCTCAACCCTTACTCAACATCACAGAACTCATACCGGAGAGAAACCTTTTAAGTGTAAAGAATGTGGCAAGGCCTTCAACAAGCCCTCAACCCTTACTCAACATCACAGAATTCATACTGGAGAGAAGCCTTACAAGTGTAAAGAATGTGGCAAGGCCTTTATCCAGCAGTCACACCTAACTGTACATCACAGAATTCATACTGGAGAGAAACCTTATAAATGTGAAGAATGTGGCAAGGCCTTCAGCTTTCAGTCAAGCTTTATTAAACATCACAGAATCCATACTCGAGAAAAACATTACCAATGTAAAGAATGTGGCAAGGCCTTTGAGCAGGAACCAGACCTCATTCAACATCACAGAATTCATACTAGAGAGAAACCTTACAAATGTAAAGAATGTGGCAAGGCCTTTAGGAAGCAATCACAACTTACTCAACATCACAGAATCCATACTGGAGAGAAACCTTACAAATGTAAAGAATGTGGCAAGGACTTCAGCTTTCAATCAAGCTTTATTCAACATCACAGAATTCATACTGGAGAAAAACCTTATAAATGTAAAGAATGTGGCAAGGCCTTCAACAAGCCCTCAACCCTTACTCAACATCATAGAATTCATACTGGAGAGAAGCCTTACAAGTGTAAAGAATGTGGCAAGGCCTTCATCCAGCAGTCACACCTGACTGTACATCACAGAATCCATACTGGAGAGAAACCTTATAAATGTGAAGAATGTGGCAAGGCCTTTAGCTTTCAGTCAAACTTTATTCAACATCACAGAGTCCATACTCAAGAGAAACATTACCAATGTAAAGAATGTGGCAAGGCCTTTAAGCAGGAAGCAAACCTTATTCAACATCACAGAATTCATACTAGAGAGAAACCTTATAAATGTAAAGAATGTGGCAAGGCCTTTAGGAAGCAATCACAACTTACTCAGCATCACAGAATCCATACGGGAGAGAAACCTTACAAATGTAAAGAATGTGGCAAGGCCTTTATCCATCGTTCAAGCTTTACTCAACATCACAGAATTCATACTGGAGAGAAACCTTACAAATGTAAGGAATGTGGCAAAGCCTTTAACCAGCAATCACACCTAAATACACATCACAAAATTCATACTGGAGAGAAATCTTATAAATGTAACGAATGTGGCAAGGCCTTTAGCTTTAAGTCAGGCTTCACTCAACATCACAGAATCCATACTGGTGAGAAACCTTACCAATGTAAAGAATGTGGCCAGGCCTTTATCCAGCTCTCACACCTTAATCGACATCACAGTATTCATCATGTAGAGAAACCTTATAAATGTAAAGAATGTGGCAAGGCCTTTAACCACCACTCAGGCCTTACGCAACATCACAGAATTCATACTGGAGAGACACCTTACAAATGTAAAGAATGTGGCAGGGCCTTTAAGCAGCAGTCAAACCTTATTAAGCATCACAGAATTCATACTGCAGAGAAACCCTACAAATGTAAAGAATGTGGCAAAGCCTTTAAGCACCATGTACACCTTAGGCAACATCACAGCGTCCATACTGGAGAGAAACCTTACAAATGCAAAGAATGTAGCAGGGCCTTTATCCATCAGTCAGGCCTTACTCGACATCACAGAATTCATACTGGAGAGAAACCTTACAAATGTAAAGAATGTGGCAAAGCCTTTAACTGGCATTCAGCCCTTACTCTACATCACAGAATTCATACTGGAGAGAAACCTTTCAAATGTAAATACTGTGGCAAGAGGTTTATCCAGCAATCAAGCTTTACTCAACATCACAGAATTCATACTGGAGAGAAACCTTACAAATGTAAAGAATGTGGCAAGGCCTTTATCCAGCAGTCACACCTGACTTTACATCACAGAATTCATACTAGAGGAAGTCTTACAAATCTGAAGACTGTGAGAGAATTTTAAGGACTGCTGAACCCTAACTCCACATCAGAGACTTCCTATTGGAGAGTAAGTATACACGTGTATAAAGAACGTGGCAAGACCTATAAGCAATGCTCCACCCTCATTCCTTATCAGGGAATTTATAGTGGAGGTGATTTTACAAATATAAAAATTTGTCAAGCCGTTTCATAGTGCTCAAGCTTCCAGCATTACAGAATTCCTACTAGAGAGAAACCTTAGAAGGGTAAAGAATGTGGTAGAGCTTTTGGATTGCTCAACCTTTTTTTTTTTTTTAAGATTTTATTTATTTGATGGCTAGAGACACAGCGAGAGAGGGAACACAAGCAGGGGGAGTGGGAGAGGGAGAGGCAGGCTTCCCACCGAGCAGGGAGCCCGATGTGGGGTTCGATCCCAGGACCCTGGGATCATGAGCCGAGCCAAAGGCAGACGCTTAATGACTGAGCCACCCAGGCGTCCCTGGATTGCTCAACTTTTACTCAGCATCACAGAGTTCATACTGAGGAGAAAAACTACATACGACAAATGGAAAGAATGTGGCAAACCTCTAGCTGGAAGACATAGCTTGCTCAACATCATCCTTACCATACAGGAGCAAAACTGTAACATGTAAAGAAAGCAGCCAAGCCTTTAAGTGGAATTCAGTCCTTACTGGGTATCCCAAAATGCAGTCTCGGTTCAAACTGTACAAACATAATGAATGAGGAAAGACTTCCTCTTAACAATTTAGAAAACATCAGAGTTCAGAGAAGAAATGTAACTTGAAGATAAAAATATGTAGAAACGTTTTAAATATCAAATGTCAGTAAATGTCATAGAATTCACAGTACAAAGCAGTACATCTGTCACTCTTCAGAGATTACATCGAAAAAGGAATAATACAAAGTTAGTTAGATAATGTATATGCTGTTGTGCTTCATAATATAGAAGAGAGGGATTTTTTTAAACATTCGGTCAGTATTTTTAGGATTTTATTTATTTGACAGCACAAGCAGGGGGATCGGCAGGCAGAGGGAGAGGGAGAAAGCAGGCTCCCTGCTGAACAAGGAGCCCAATGTGGGGCTCGAACCCTGGACCCCGGGATCATGAAATCAAGAACTCCTCATAGATGCCAGAGAATAGCTAACTCTTGCATAAAATGAGATACATCCACATTTTTAGAGAATTACTGGAGTCCTGAAAGTGTTTTAGTAGCAAAATTAAGCTGGTAAGAAGCTAAACTAGACTGCTATATAAGAAGTCTTCTTTAAGCCTCATGGTAATCACAAAACGAAAAAATGTAGTAGATACACAAAACTTCAGAAAAGAGAAAATAACCTAAGTATACCCTTACAGAAAATCATCAAATCACAAAGATAGCAAATGAATAAGAAAGGGACAAATAATTCTAAACAGCTAGAAAACAAAAGAATGACAACCGTAACTCCGTACTTGTACTGATACTTGCTTTAAATATAAAGGGACTAAATTCTCCAATCCAAAGACAGATTGCCTGAAGCGAAAGAAATACAAGACCCAACTATAGTCTTCAAGAGACTGCAAGTTTTAAGAACACACAGACTGAAAGTGCAGGTGTGGAAAAAGATATTCTATGCAAATGGAATCGAAAAGAAAGCAGGATAGCTATGTTTCCATCAGTCAAAATAAACTTTAAGCCAGAGAGTATAATAATACACGGCAAAGGTCATTATATAAAGGGCTCACTTTGTGCAGTGTTTTTAATTACGTGGTGTTTGGCATAATGTCAAAAAGGATTTCCCCCATTTTAGATTTGGAAGGACAGGAATAGTATGATTACGTAACTTGTGTAGTACTTACCACTTTCAAAACCAACACCTTTTTTATGACCTATTGCTGTGTTTTGAGGGTTGGGGGGAAAACCGGACAATTTGAGAAAGACCTATTGCTTTCAGATTTTGATGTGTGTGAAAAAAGTATGGGTGCAGGGAAAATCTTGGCAATTTAACAAGTAGCCAATAGTTTATCAAAACTAACTTGTACAGGCTAATAAATCTTTTCCACAGTTTTCAGTTGTCTAAGCTCTTGCTATTATACATTGCATAGTTTTTGCACATGTTATTTAATTTACATTGTTATCTATTTAAAGTCCCTAAATAAATTACTTGTACTTTCAGGCAGGTTACCATAGTGCCCTTCAGTAAGATTTCTGCTATCATTTCTGGGCAGTATTTCTTAAATACAGTTGCAAATGATAGGCTTTGTATGGGTCACCTTTGTCATAATTGTGATAGTGGATTTAGTTGAAGCTGGGTTTTTTCTGAAATGTACATCTTCCCATAAGAAACCCTTACATTCCAGTTGATTCAAAGTTTTTAGCATAGCTTACATGTGACTAACGGTTGTGTACGTTATATATGCATTTATTAAACATAAAGCATTCACTCTTAATGTTGGGAGAAAGGTAGCTAATGTACTTACGATTTGTGTTAAATTAAAGCTGTAGGTTTGTATATTCATATAGAGTAGTTGCTTTCTGCTCTCTGAGCAAAAAACAATTGGATTGTTGTGTTGATTTTTTTCAAAAATTTGGATGCCTAGGAGTCACTTATTAAAGATTTTATTTTTTTTAAAGATGTTATTTGACAGAGACACAGCGAGAGAGGGAACACCAGCAGGGGGAGTGGGAGAGGGAGAAGCAGGCTTCCCGCGGAGCAGGGAGCCCGATGTGGGACTCGATCCCAGGACCCTGGGATCATGAGCAGAGCCCAAGGCAGACGCTTAATGACTGAGCCACCCAGGCGCCCCAGGAATCACTTACTTTTAGAAACTAATTTTGTTTGATCTATAGTATTTTTTACATTTACATTTTTCTATTAAATATATGTGCTTTTCCTTAAAAAAATAAAAAGTAATAAAGCCGTCAATTCAACAAACGGATATAACTTATAATTGTTTGTGCACCCAACATAAAAGCACGTAACACAAAACAACTATTAGCAGACAAGAACAGAGGAAGAGACAGCAGTACATTAGAAGTGGACTTCAATACTGCGCCTTCAGTAACGGGTAGGTTATCCAGACAAAATTTATAAGGGGACATCAGACTTCCAACACCGCATCCAACAACATCTGAATACACATTCTTCTCACATGCACATGGAGCATTCTCCAGTATAGATTATATGTTAGGCCACAAAACAAATCTTAATAAATTTATGAACAAAATGATACGAAGCGCCTTTTCCAACCACTATGGCATGAAACGAAGTACAAAACTAGAAAATACACAAATACGTGAAAAATAAACGAGAAATTATTCATAATAACCAAAATAATGGAAATACCTTGTTCATTGTCAGATGAATAATGTGGCACGTATATACAATGTATACTGGATATAATTAACAGTACATTTGAGAAGAGCTCCTAAAAATTCTTATCACATGAAAAACTGTAATGAGGTGCTAACTATGTTTTGCAATATATACATCAAATCATAATGCATCTTAATATAATGTTACCTGTTAATTATATCTCAATGAGACAGGAAAAGTGAAAAAGCAGATTAGTGGTTTCCTAGCCACAGGGATAAGACAATGGGGATGGCGACAGTAGATACCAAGTCTCTTTAAGAGATGGTTCAGTGTAAAATTGACTGGTTTGCTGGCACCTATGTGTGAATCAGAAACCTAACATTTGCACGGTTTTATTTTTTTTTTATTTATTTTTTTTTTTTTAAAGATTTTATTTATTTATTTGACAGAGAGAGACACAGCAAGAAAGGGAACACAAGCAGGGGGAGCGAGAGAGGGAGAAGCAGGCTTCCCGCCGAGCAGGGAGCCCGATGCGGGGCTCGATCCCAGGACCCTGGGACCATGACCTGAGCCGAAGGCAGACGCTTAACGACTGAGCCACCCAGGCGCCCCACATTTGCACGGTTTTAAAAAAGATTTTGACAGAGTACAAGCAGGGGGAGCGGCTGAAGGGGGGGAGGGGGAAGCACCCTCCTTGCTGAGCAGGGAGCCCAACATTGGGCTCCATCCCAGGACGCTGAAATCGACCTGAGCCAAAGGCAGGCGCTTAACCAACTGAGCAACCCAAGTGCCCCATCCGGTCCATTTGTACATTTTATTTTTTTTTTTATTTTTATTTTTTTTAAATTAGTCTTTTTTTTTTTTTTAAAGATTTTATTTATTTATTTGAGAAAGAGAGAGTGAGAGACAGCACGAGAGGGAAGAGGGTCAGAGGGAGAAGCAGACTCCCCGCTGAGCAGGGAGCCCGATGCGGGACTCGATCCCGGGACTCCAGGATCATGACCTGAGCCGAAGGCAGTCGCTTAACCAACTGAGCCACCCAGGCGCCCTCATTTGTACATTTTAAGTGGGTGAATTAATACACTGGAACTCCTATGCAAAAGCTGTTACAAAGAACCCTAAATAAGAAATGCCTGTATAAGAAGACTAATATATCAAGACTATATAAATTCAGCTCTTAAACACACACGTGTAAGATTTCAAATGGAATTTATGATTTAACTTCTGTGTTTCAAGCACACAGGAAGGAAGTTGTGTCAAATTACACATAATTATTAGTATGAGTTATGTTCAACACTTTGATGTTGGATGAAGAAAATGTACACATGCTAATCTGTATGGGTTTCTCCAAGGAAAAAGTCAATAGAATGGATATCTATGTATTTTTTATTTTCACTATCTATATTTCTATAGATCTGTAGATACAGAAATAGATAATAGGCATGTCATAAATAGAAATAGATCTCTATTTCTCTATCTCTTTAATGAATTGGCTAACCCGATGGTTGAGAGCTGGCAAGTTGTAATCTGCAAAGATGTCCAGCAGGCTGGAGACCCAGGGAGGCGCTGATGTTGAAGCTGGAGAATTTGAAGAGTCTGGAGACAGGGAAAAAGCACCTTTGGAACATACAGCTAATTACTATGTTCTCCAGGATAGACTGTCTAGTAAGTGGTATGGGCTTATTGGCATATAACTAATACAAACTAATTGAAATAGAAGAAAGTGCAAATAATTTCTAAAAAGAGTTAAACATCGTCTTACAATATTTTGACTAAATGTAAGAATATAAAGCATTTTCAAGCATGCACTAGTTCATACCTTCCACAAAAGACAAAATCAGAATTATGGTAGGATGTATACATTTAACAATATAATCAAGAGCATATCCATTTTTCATAGCATAAGTAAAAATTTCGTGTTAGCCGAGGAGAAAATATTTTAATTATTAAATAGGATTAAAAGACAACACCTCTGGGGCGCCTGGCTGGCTCAGTTGGTTAAGCGACTGCCTTTGGCTCAGGTCATGATCCTGGAGTCCTGGGATCGAGTCCCGCGTCGGGCTCCCTGCTCGGCGGGGAGTCTGCTTCTCCCTCTGACCCTCTCTCTCTCTCATTCTCTCTCTCAAATAAAAAAAAAAAAAAAAAAAAAAAAAAAGACAACACCTCTGCAATTGAACTATGGAATTATTTTTCTAAGTACAGAAGTTAATTGACTTGAATATTCAATAATGAATTGCTCAATTTTCACAGCTAGTAAGTAGAATACAAATAAATACAGAGACATCACTTTTCACCTCATGATAGACAAGATTAAAATGAGTGGTAATAAGGAGTGTTGGTGAGGCCAGGGGGAAGAACATACACTATGTATAAAATGGGATATAAGTGTAACTTTGGGGAACAGCTCCTGTCCAGTAGCTATAAAAATTTTGAATTCATTCACCTTTGAAGCAGTAATTACAGCTCACATTCTACTACTCATAGAAATAAATAGGGGCGCCTGGGGGGCTCAGTCAAATAAGCACCTGCCTTTAGCTCAGGTCATGATCCCAACCCTGGCATCAAGCCCCATGTCTGACTCCCTGCTCAGCAGGGAGCCTTCTCCCTCCGTCTGTCACTCCCCCTGCTTGTGCGCTCTCTCAAATTAAAAAAAAAATTAAAAAAAAAGAAATAGATACAAATCTGTCTGAAACATAAATCCCATTCTTTATATGGAGGAACTTAAAAATGACTTCTATGTGATCAATAAGAAAATACATGGATATTTTAAGGTATATCCTCATTCCATTTTTACTATGAATAAAACATCTCTAAAATAGATCACATAAATGTTGAGAAAAGCTGCATCATATTATATAACAATATGCAAGTAAAATGGCATGCATACATTTAATTCAATATCTGTATATTTATAAAAGACTTAAAATTATACAGCTAGGAAAATCTGAGTGTATGTTTCCATAGAGAGGGATTCATATTGCATATATAATTATAAAGTACATAACTTACCTCTCATTTGGAAGTATTTGAAATATTTGCCCACAAAGAAATGTTACATTGGTAACAACTCTTGGAAGCACACTTGAAACTGTCCATTTGCTCATTGGGGAGCCTATAAAAGGTAATTCTTTTTCTTTATTTAGTGATTATATCAATTGACCATATTGGTATTATGACCTTTAGATTCACCCACATGGTGAAAAAGTTTATAATGAAGTAGTCATTAAATTTGGAGTAGGTGATAAACATACATAAAGGATATTCCTCCACTCTTTAGAATTATTTTCCTCCACTCTTCGAATTTATTTTAATACATCTCTCTCTGTAATAACATTGTAAGCCTGATTCAAAATATTAAACATTCAAGAAAGTAGACAGCTCACTTTGACCTACTGATCTATGTAATTTTCTAAATATTTATATATATTTATATACATTATATACATATAAAATGATATATGTAATGATATATACAGGATAGAATGATATATATATATATGATACATATATTTATGATCCTGTTTAATAATGAGGTTGGTGGTTTGTGGAGGTGAGAGTATTTTTTAAAGTATTTTTCTCATTTGCTAACCACCAATTGCAAGTTTCTATTATGAGGTCATACACCTGCAACCAGACTGTTAAGAGTGTTCAATAGAAAGTGTTTCTCTTTCAACATCCCTGGAGAGCAAAAGTGCTGTCATATGGAGGACAGCAGACGGTGCTAAAGTCTGACACTTGAGGGATGGGCACCAAGCTTGCGTATTTTGTTGGATTCTATGTTTCCCTGGGAAATTCTTGTAGTGTAATTTCTGTTCCTTCCTAATCTTCAGACCACTAAGTTGTGCATAATTCATAAGTAGAGAAAAGCAATCAGACAAATCACTTGATAGACTCAGTGATGGAACAATTGAAATGAAATGACAATAATTTCTTTTTTTTTTAATTTATCTACTTGTCAGGGAGAGAGAGTGAGCATCAGGTGAAGGAGGGAGAGGGAGAAGCAGACTCCCCACTGAGCAGGGAGCCCAATGCGGGACTCAATCCCAGGACCCTGGGACCCTGACATGAGCCAAAGGCAGATAGATGCTTAACTGACTGAGCCACCCAAGTGTTCCGACAATAATTTGTGTCATGATAATTTGCATAAGTGAAAATCAGTTTGCAAAGTAAATATGAAGGAAATTTGGTGGGAAAATATAATCTCACTATATTGATCCCAGGAGTAGTAGCAATTCTAAACAGAACAATAGGGCGCCTGGGTGGCTCAGTTGGTTAAGCGACTGCCTTCAGCTCAGGTCATGATCCTGGAGTCCCGGGATCGAGTCTCGCATCAGGCTCCCTGCTCAGCGGGGAGTCTGCTTCTCCCTCTGACCCTCCCCCCTCTCATGTGCTCTCTCTCTCTCATTCTCTCTCTCTCAAATAAATAAAAAACAAAAAACAAACAAAACAAAAAATAAATAAACAGAACAATATCCATGAAGACCACAAATGTTATAAAAGAGCGTCTTACAACAAAAGGACCAGGAGAAGAAAGTTTGATAAGCAGATTCTGCCATTTAAAAAAATATCAGTGAAGTCATTTCTATATGGAGAGCACTGAATGGTTAACATGGTTGCTACTTTTTAAATTTTGTAATAGGCATTAATTTCTTAATTATTGAACAGATACTAAAACTTACATGATCCTTTGATATTTCAAGGAAACAAATCCACAGCTGACCCCTGTCTCCTTCCCAGAGCAACCGCAATTGCCAAAGCATGGATTAGAGCTATAATTGGGGACAACTTATGTTCTATACACACACACAGATACCACATCTACACACTCAAACATTCAAATACACAATCACATATACTCACACACCGTCACTTCCATACAAACACATTCAGTCCCACATTCACAGACACCCATGCAGACGCACTCATAGGCTGAGGACATAAGCTCACAGAGTCACACTGGGATTAATAAAACCTCATTTAGTCACATGAGGGAGTGTATCTCCCTGAAGTGTTTGTATCTGGAAGAAATGGGATCAAGCATAGTACTCTGGGTGCCTGAAAACAAAGGCTGTTTGCCCTCTTTATCCTCCTTCCAACACAGCAAAACTGCACAGGGACCATACTCACAACATGTGCCACTGAAAGAACAAGGAGCACCGCCACTTTAGGTCGAGGTGTGTGGCAAGAAGACAAGGAGTAACACGGTGGGGTAAAGATGAGGGGCACAGGGATAAACGGAGGGCACAGGGGTAAACGGAGGGCACAGAGTCTGGGGGCTTGGGGTAACAGAGCCACACGGGGAGAGAGTATAGGACCTGTGTTAGGTTCCTAGGGCTGCTGTCACAAATTAGCACAACTGGGTGGCTAAACAACCCAAAAAATTCTGTCTCACAGTTCTGGAAGTTCTTAGGCGTCTGAAGTCAAGCTATTGGCAGGGCCACACTTTATCTCAGGAATTGAGTCTTCCCTCTACCTTCTGGGGTCTGTCAGCTGTCCTTGGCCCTCCTCAGCTAGTAGATGCAGCTCTGTCTCTGCCTTCATCATCACACACTGTTCTGTGTGTGTCTAATTTTCTTCTTCTCAGTAGGACAGCAGTCATTGAATTCGGGTCTACCCAAATCCAGTATGACCTCATTTTAGCTTGATTACATCTGCAAAGGCCCTGTTGCCCCGTCAGGTTACAATTACAGTACTGTGGATTAAGACTTAAGCATATTTATTTGAGGCACACTGTGTAACCCACAACAGGGCTGAAGGGCATTAGGGAGTTAAATGTCACTGAGGGATTCAAGTGCACCACGGGTTTTAAGGTTGAGGGTGGGTGTATGCAGGGGTATTCAGGATGTGAGGCATGTGTGTGTTGAGGGAATAAGAGAGTGAAGGAAATCATGGGAAGGAAGGGGATCAGGGTGATGAATTAGTTGGCAAAAGGGAGTTAAAAGGCAATGTTGGGTAAAGGCGTACAAACCTTATTGCCTAGGAAGGGTTAAAGAACATGGGGGTGCAAAGGGGATAGCTGCTTGCGAATGGAGTCCTGGGGGTATTCAGTGCTCTAGCCAGAGATGAGTGGTGGGAAGAAAAGCTGAGGCCTGGGGGACATAAGGGGCATAGGGATTTAATGTGGGTGGAGGGGATCGTCAGAGCTGTGAGAATAGTGGGCATCAGTAGGCTTAAGGGCCCATGGGAAAGAGTCAGGGAGTGTAGGGTTGGGGGTAACGGGTTCAGGGTCATGGGGAAGCTAAGGGCTCCTGATAAACGATGGCTGAGATATCGAGGGCAGCGGACATAAAAGACAGAATAAATAGGCTGAAGGTATTAGAATGATGTTGTGGGGAGGGTGATAAATGACAATGGAGGAGGAGGAGGAAAGAATGGAGGATTTGGGGACAGCGGAAGTTTGGACTGAGGGCTCTAGAATTAGGTGAAGAGGGGTTTATTGGTTTGGAAGTCTAAAATGCACAAGATGAACGTAGAAGAGCATGAGGAAGCCTAGAAGGGTCTTTTGGAGGGAGAGTGCCAGGGTTCATGGATGTCTACAGGTCATCGGGGGGTGCGGAGATTCAGGTCACCATGGGGGATAGAGGCAGAGGGTGGGGAGGGGTGGAGCCGGGGTGATGGAAGTTCCAGGAGTTTTACTGGCGGTCACTAAGTCATTCTCCTCCTCACTAATTCCCTGATTTGCATTTGACTCACAATTGTCAACAGTTTCTAATTTCAGCCCATGAGGCAATAGCCTTACTTATATAAAATACTCAGTAAGCTTTTCAATGGAATATACAGTAAAGGACCACAGGTAAAATTGTGAGTCAACAATGAGAGTCAATATTTCCTCTCTTCTTTGGGGATGCTCTGGACAAGGGGTCACCGTGGAGAGGGCATGTGTCAACCAGGAGAAGGAGATGGATGCTGTCAACAATCTGAATAGTCCTGGAGGTAGATTCCCTGCTAGAGGCTACAGAGAAAGTCCAATCCCTCATGAAACCTTGATTTTGACCTTGTTGGACCCTAAACAGAAAACCCAGCCAAGCCCACTGCAATGCAGACATATAAACAGCAAAGTTTTCTTTTTTAGCTCCTAAATGTGTGAAAATTGGTTACAGTAGAGATAGAAAACATCTACACATAGGCATAACTTTAACTGTAAAATAAAAATTGTACAATACAAACTTAGAAAATATTTAAATGAAATAAAAATCCTCGTTGATTGCCCCTGGTCAGTAATAATTTAATCTTTAGACATAACAACTCATCAGTTTAAGGTGTATCCTCCTTCTGCAATTTTAGAGTATATGTGCAGTTCCGTTTGAAATTGTCTAACACACAGGCACTAAAATATTTTGCTCTTGGTTCAGTGTGTACAGAAATATTGTCATATCATACTTCCTGTCAATCGAATTGCTTTCCTTAACCAGTGCTATATGAAGGTAGTGTTTTCATATCAATATAAATGGATTTACTGCATTCCTAAAACACATCATTTCCCATGGTAATTGTAAATACAACACCCTTGGCGAAACACCCCCTTGTTTATGCACAAACCTAGTTAAATGTATCCGTCTCCTGCTGTGACACACATCATGAAATGTAGATCTTTGATTTGTACACAGGTGACTTAACTGCGTGGTTCTGGGACATGAGATTGTTGCACCATCATGACTGTATTTTTTTTTTTTAAGAATGTTTATTTATTCATTTGAGAGAGAGAGAGAGAGAGAGAGAGCATGAACAGGTGGGAGGGCCAGAGGGAGAGGGAGAAGCAGACGCCCCGAGCGGGGAGCCAGATGTGGGTCTCCAACCCAGGACTGGATCAGGACTGGAGCCTAAGGCAGAGCTTAACCAACTAAGCCACCCAGGTACCCCATGACTGTGCATTCTTACAGTGAGTGGACAATTGCTGAACTACCCTTGCAAATCAATTCAAAACAAAACAAAGAAACAAAAACGTAATATCCTACCAACTGTTTTTCCACTCTTAAAAAAATTAAACAAGGAAGCCATTAGACTCAAGTGACTCTAATGTCTCTGTAGCCTCCGTGTGCAAACCATATCTTCATTCAGTCAGTGCACTGGAATGGAAGAAAATGAACTTAATGGTTACAGTCAACTAGGCCTTCCAGAAATAAGGCAACTGCTTAAGGTATATCCAATCAAATACTGGCCTTGCTTTCCTTCCATATTCTGTCTGTAAACACCTCACTGCTACCTCCTACACGTGGAGCATGCCTAACCATTTGAATAGACAATTAACTGGTCAAAGTAACTCCTGAATATTGGAATGTACATCAGTTCGTCTTTTAACACCACACAGTACCACCTTTCATCTTGAGCACTTCCTCATGTGGCCTAAAATCTTGCCCATGTTGCAAAAGGGCAGAAGACCCAATATTACATATTTCCCTGTCCTGCTCTGCCCACTTTTGCACATACACACAACACACCACCGCGACTCCATCCTGTTTCCTCAGTGTTCACCCTTGGTAATGGCTCCTCACCGTGCCTGGGCAGAGAAGTTGCCACCAAATGCTGCACATGCGCACAAAGGATTTGTGACACACACAGCCCCTCTCAGGGCCAAAACCTGCAGTCATGTGCTCCTCCCTTCACCTTCTCGGGTTTCCAGAGGACCTGCCTCCAATCCCATCTCAACCAAGCCCAGACATCTGAGTTCCTAGTTCAGGCAAGCTGGGGCCAGAGTCTATGGACAGACCGGTCCTCCCGCTGGCCAACGTTGTTATCACATCCAGAGTTTTGGATGGCCTCTCCAGTTTCTGCCTTTCCTAGTACCAAAACCACACATGCGCAGAAAGAGAAGGCAGGTGAACGCCTCAGGGTCTTAAGTCAGCCACCTGCCACAATGCAGAGGACCCCAGAGCAGGTGGGGATCAGGGACTGGACGTCCACCCTCACCCTGTGCAATATGAACGCATAAGGCGCCCATCAGTCCCACCTCTCTAGCAGACCTTCTGACGCCCCCGGATTCCTGTTTCATACTTTGGGCCCTAATAGTATGGGCACAGAGCTCAGCTGCCCCAGAATTTCCACTGGGAATAGTCCCTCTGGCTAAAGGTGGCTGCCACAGCCTAACAGAGATTTGTCAGTTTAGAGTCGTGGAAAATGACCTCGGACCACAAAACTGCTCTCCACGGCTCCTCTGCCAATCCCCGATCCTCACTTCTCAAAACAGTTCAGAAAACAGAATTCCTGTCAGCTCCATCTCCTGGGTGGCCCAAGTTGGCATTCCCACTGTCCTGAGGGTCAGACTCATATAAAGGGAAATAAAATACTTAGAATTTGGCGGTCAGTTTCGCCTTTCTAGTTAAAACAGTGCTTCCAAGATAACACACAGCATCCCACCTTCTATTCCTGGGATGTCCACTGATAGTCCACGCATTAAAATTAACCAAATACATAAGTGCGAATGATTGATGCATCAAATTTCCCTCAGAGCCTCTTACCCACTCTTCCTTTCTCTCTCCCAGTCTGCTCTCTCTATAGATGTGCCATCACATCCAACATTACTTTTAAGATTACTGATAATAAAGAAGAAAGAAGGAGACACTACTCCCAGGGTGCCATGCCCAGCATCCAAATCCTCCTGGAAAAAATGGCACATAAGGTATCCAATTCCCAGGGCTTTAGAAAGATTAATTTACATAATGTATGTACGATTCCCAGCCCAGTGTCCTGGGCCCAGTGCATCCTCATATGCCCGGAGCATGTAGTAGATGCACAATAAACATTCCTTTGATGCATGAGCACATACTCTTTATCCCAAACAGCCTTGCTTAGACACCACTGCCCTTTCCAGTCCCAAACTCACCTTGTAGGAGATCAGTAGAAATTATCTTTATTGGAGCTGCTAGTAGTCTTCACTGGGAATGGCAGTATTTGTGTTGACATAGGGTGGTTGGATATAAAGGACTCAGGTGTGCTCTGCTTTCTCTAGCTCAGTGCTACTGGAAATGAAGTCTGTGAACAATGACCTCAATGATTGTTAAAAATACAAATTAGGGATGCCTGGGTGGCTCATTTGGTTGATTGACTTTGGCACAGGTCATGATCTCAGGGTCCTGGGATCAAGCCCGTGTCTGAGTCCATGCTCCATGGGGAGTCTGCTTATCCCATTCCTTCTGCCGCTACCCCCACTCATGCTCTCTCTGTCTCTCTCTCTCTCAAATAAAATAAATAAAATCTTTTCAAAAATACAAAATAAAAACACGAATTAATGTGTTTCATCCAGACCTAGGGATTCATGAAATGAGTGTGGAGCCCCAGAATCAGTTTTTAATGGAAATCCCAAGTGATTTGTATATACATGAAAAATTGACGAACACTGTTTAGAAAAGGGGCTGGCATTTGGGAAATACGCACTGATTAAGGCTGAGTTGTTCACTTCCCCCACATAGTCTAATGAAAAAGTGAAAAATTACAATGATGGCAGAGAGGACATAAAAATTTCCAAAGGTGCTCCCAAGGACAAGAATGCTTGGGGTAGTTGTTATCTCAGAGAGGATTTAGGGGAGATATTTTTTCTATGATAGTGTTGGCTCCTAGGCTTGTGCTTGCACAGAATGACAACCAGAATGAGTCCTAAACACAATACATCTGTGGTACATCTGAATTCTGTACATGGTAAGTCTATGTGTTCCACACAGGGTGTATCAGAACAGGATCCAAAGCCTATAATGTTTGTGAAGTATCTGTTGTTTTTCTTGTCTTGTACATGCATAGGAACTGTGATATTTAACAGCTCATGTAGAATCTGGCACAGGATACTGGAGGGGCCAATGGAATGTGGCACAGTAGCTTAATGCTTTGCCCACCTGGAGTCCTAGGACTGATGATAATGGCCTAGAAGCCACTCAAGGGGCCACAAGTTGTCAATGGAAACACCTCTGGACTCTCGGTGAACCTAGAAAAGAAGTCTCTATCCAAAACCACGGAGAAAATGTTTAAAGCTGCAAGGTTTCTGGGATTCCACTTAGAAATTATGACCAATAGGTGGTCACATTCAGATGACTGAGAAAAACCTCTCAAACTCACCCTGGTTCCACTGGTGTAAAGGAAAAAAAAAATCATGACATAAGATGTAGAATCCTGCAAGTTTCCACTAAAAATCTGGACCAGATTAATGTGTTTTTTTTTTTTGAGACAGAATGAGAGAGAGAGAGAGAGAGAGAGAGAGCACAAGAGAGGGGGGAGGGTCAGAGGGAGAAGCAGACTCCCCGCCGAGCAGGGAGCCTGATGCGGGACTCGATCCAGGGACTCCTGGATCATGACCTGAGCCGAAGGCAGTCACTTAACCAACTGAGCCACCCAGGCACCCCCAGGTTAATGTTTTTTTTTTTTTAAAGATTTTATTTATTTATTTGAGAGAGAGAATGAGAGCCAGAGAGCATGAGAGGGAAGAGGGTCAGAGGGAGAAGCAGACTCCCCGCTGAGCTGGGAGCCCGATGTGGGACTCGATCCCGGGACTCGATCCTGGGACTCCAGGATCATGACCTGAGCTGAAGGCAGTCACTCAACCAACTGAGCCACCCAGGCGCCCCAGATTAATGTTTTAAAAGTGGCATAGGCTTAGTACATTCTGCTGTGAATCTCTGAAATTTATTTGGATTTCTCTTTTCATTACATAGATTGTCGTTTTTATTACACCTTTAATGATTTTATGCTGTATAAACTTGTTTTTTTCCCCAACATGTATATTTAAAACAAGTTTACCTGCATCTACTATGCAGTCTCTGATGTTGAGTAAGTGTTAAGTTCAGGGTAAAGACATTACCACATTCTTTACATTTGTATGTAATCTCTCCAGTATGTGTTCTCTAATGTGTGGTAAAGTGGTGGATCTAGTTAATGACTGTGTCACATTCTCTACATATGTAGGGTTTCTCCCCTGCATATATTGTCTTCTGTCAAGGAAGGCTTGAAATCCAGACAAGGGTTTGCCACATTCTTTACGTTTTTAAGGTTTCTCCCAGTGTGCACGCACAGGTGTTTACTTAGGTTGTCACTCTGTTTAAAGGCTTTGCCATATTGTCTGCATTTGTTGGGTTTCTCCACAAGTATGTGTACTCTGATGTCAAGGGGAGTCTGAGCAATAATTAAAGTTCAGCAAATTCTTTACATTGGCTTTTTTCTTTTTTTTAAGATTTTATGCATTTATTTGACAGAGAGAGATAGAACAAGCAGTGGGAGCAGTAGAGGGAGAGGGAGAAGCAGGCTCCCTGCTGGATCTGGGGCTCGATCCCAGGGCCCCAGGATCACGACCTGAGCCGAAGGCAGATGCTTAACTGACTGAGCCACCCAAGCACCCCAGCATTTGCTTTTTTCATCTTTGTAATTATCTGCCTTTTCATCTTTGTAATTATCTGCTTACCTTATCTATTTGAAAAATGGTACGTTGTAATGAGGAAATATTACATTCTTTTTAAATTTTTTTTGAAATATCATATTCTTGATAGGGTTTGAAACCTTCAAAGTACCAATTAAAATAGAAATCCATTTAGTGGCTCCTGTGTGGCTCAGTCATTAAGTGTCTCTGCCTTCGGCTCAGGTCATGATCCCGGGATCCTGGGATAGAGCCCTGCATTGGGCTCCCTGCTCAGCAGGGAGCCTGCTTCTCCCTCTCGCACTCCCCCTGCTTGTGTTCTCTCTCTTGCTGTCTCTCTCTGTCAAATAAATAAATAAAAATCTTTAAAAACAAAAAGTAGGGACCCATTTAGTTTTGTCAATTTTAGAACCATGGTTGTCCAACTCATCTTTGATAAAAGTTCCCTTTGGAAACATCAAAGAATCCAGTAATGGCTACTGAAGTTCTAAATTACTTCTCGTTAAATCAGTCCATTTATGTTCAAATGCCCATGAGGAGGGAAAGTATTTCTCAAGCATAAGTGTCTCCTCCTTCGGCTGAATAGAGAACTAGTATCCATAAGCAAGATCAAGTCCATATAAGATCAAGTCCCTCCTTTCCTGTTGGGTCTGCAATTGACTACCAATGGGAGGGCAGGAGAGCTTATCCCACCAAAATCGTCCATTCTACAAGTGTCCCATGACTAATTTTCACAACTGGAAAGGAAAATTTGCTTTGTTTGGGAGGCTGGCCAATGGGCAACATGATAGATTCATGTCCACAGATAATCTACAAAGTCAGAGACGATGCAGGAAGTGCTTAAGGGGGAGGCACACAGAAGTAGTGAGCATTGACATGCAGGGGAAGCAGTGCTACAGGGCTTCATCATTCCCAATATGATGTCAAGGAGACTCACTGGACTCAGGGAAGGCCACTTTCTAGCATGGTGAAGCTTGATCTTCTAGAAACATTGGGTTCCTGGTTTCCCTAGCATCAGAGGTCAGTTGAAAACTCAAAGAAGCTACAATTAGTCAAGCCTTAAAGTAGCATAGGTCAGTGAGTTAGACGTATGTAGTCATTACAGTGCTTGGAACAGTTATAGTCTGAGAAAGTCTGTATTTGGATAATAATGTACATACATTAATGCAGTTTTATTGAGCTTTTACTCTGTGCACACACACAGGATCCATGGTGCTGTGCTGGGACCTCAGGAATATGTAGGTGAGTTAATCCTCATAATACGTTAGGACTTGGTACTAAGTATCTCATATTTTCTCTGAGAATATAAATGCTGGGCCCTGCCTTTCTGTTTCTTTTTCTTTCTTTCCTTTTTTTTTTTTTTTTAAGATTTTGTTTATTTATTTGACAGAGAGACACAGTGAGAGAGGGAACACAAGCAGGGGGAGTGGCAGAGGGAGAAGCAGGCTTCCCGCGGAGCAGGGAGCCCGATGCGGGGCTCGATCCCAGGACCCTGGGATCATGAACCTGAGCCGAAGGCAGACGCTTAACAACTGAGCCACCCAGGTGCCACCTTCTTTTTCTTTCTTAACATTGACTGTATAAAATAGAAGCTAAATATCAATTGGAAGATTATACAAAAGCATGAACTGAAACATAAGGGGAAGTTCTCATTGTTGACTAAAAATCAAATTGGCATGAGAAAACAGGAAAATCACATTTAAACGGTACATGTGAATACTCCACATAGATGGAAAAGTTGCAAAGACGGGCAAAGTAAGGCATATATGTCTATGAGGAGAAGAGAAGAAGGAGAAAGAACAAGGTAGAAGTCTGGGAACTTCAAGGGAAAACAATTCACAGGAAGAAGAAAAAGAGGAAATATTTGGTAAACACATATTCTCTGGGCCACTCAGAAACAATAGGCTAGGGGCGCCTGGGTGGCTCAGTTGGTTAAGCGACTGCCTTCGGCTCAGGTCATGATCCCGGGGTCCTGGGATCGAGCCCCGCATCGGGCTCCCTGCTCCGCGGGAAGCCTGCTTCTCCCTCTCCCACTCCCCCTGCTTGTGTTCCTGCTCTCGCTGTCTCTCTCTCCGTCAAATAAATAAATAAAATCTTAAAAAAACAAAACAAAACAAAACCCAATAGACTATAGAGAACTTTCCTCAAACAGGCTTAACTAGGTTCCTCCCTGTTCCTCAAACCTAGTTTATATCATAAATGTAGTTACATATGGGGATAGCTCTCATCCTAGGGCAGGTTCTTTCTCTAAATTCTTTTTAGGTAGTGAAGGGGGTGGAAAAGACTTTTCCTGAATCTGCTGGATTTTGATTGGTTTTCAAGTCAAAATAATCTTTCTGCCAAAGTGACCCATCACGGAGCAGCCTGAACTTGGCCCACACAAAATGGAGGATATTCGGTTGATTTAAATAAAACACACCCAGAAAAAAAAAAATACTGTATGAAATCACATGGAATCTAAAAAAAAAAGTTAACATCATCAAAGTGAAGATTAGAATGTTTGCTGCCATCAGGTGAGAGTGAAGGAGATGTTGAGATGTTGGTCAAAAGGTGATTGAGGGCGCCTGGGTGGCTCAGTTGGTTAAGCGACTGCCTTCGGCTCAGGTCATGATCCTGGAGTCCCGGGATCGAGTCCCGCATCGGGCTCCCTGCTCAGCGGGGAGTCTGCTTCTCCCTCTGACCCTCTTCCCTCTCATGCTCTCTCTCTCTCTCATTCTCTCTCTCAAATAAATAAATAAAATCTTAAAAAAAAAAAAGGTGATTGAGTTAGTAAATGGAACTCTGACTAAAATGGAGTCAGGAGGTGTCAGCAGGGGGAGCTCTCATAGTCAACAGGAAGGGAAGGTCTTGACCTTGCACAAGTGTGACCTTGGAAGAGGATTATAGTCTACTATTCCAGCCAGAGGAAGAGATGCTTTTCTTATGGCTCCCAGGCAACAGCCTCACCAGTGAAGACCCACCATCCTTCAAACTACCCTTTTACTACAAAGAACTTTTATTTGTAACAGACTTCTCAACTTACCCCGTATCTGCTCCAAAAAGCATGCCCCTTCTTTGTTCCCTGGACTTGCCTATGGTTTTACCACAGCCTGTGTGCTCCTAATTACAATTCTCCTTATTCCTGAGTAAAGCCATCTTTTGGTGAAAAAAATTACTGGCAGTCTCTATTTTTAATGTTAAATATAACAAGACTCACTTATATAGGATGAATAAATACTGGAGTTCTATCGTACAGCACACCGACCATAGCTAATGTATTCTACACTTGAAATTTGCTAGCAGAATGCATCTAAAGGGTGTCTGGGTGGCTCGGCCGGTGAACTGTCAGACTCGTGCTTTTGGCTCAGGTCATGACCTCGGGGCCATGAGACGGATCCTCATGTGGGCAGACTCTGCTTGGGATTCTCTCCCTTTCCCTCACTGTTCCTCTGCCCCTCTTCCCACTCATGTCCGCTCCCTAAATTAAATTAATAAAATCTTAAAAAAAAAAAAGAATGCATCTAAAGCATTCTCACCACACAAAAATCTTAACTATAGGGCGTGATGGATATGTTCATGAGCTTGATTTTTGGTAATCATTTTGTAGGCAGATAAGGCTAAGGGTCCACAGGAAAAGGAAGACGAGACAAAGATTTCTTAACTTAAGAGAAGTCACTTTAGCCCCCCATCTATTTTATGATCTATGCCAGCACTATTTCCCCAAGTACCTGTTTGGTGAATGTCCTGCAATATGTCCAAATTGCAGAAAAATAAACACCAGTAGTTCATGGCAGCAAAAGAATGTGAAAACAAACAGCCACTACCAGGCCAGGAGATAGTCTAACCATATCAGAGACAATAAATCCATGGTAAACCTGGCACTGCTGTTTCCAAAGTAGAGACTGCCTTAATACAGAGTCTCCAGTGGATTTGGTGGGAATTAAAGTGCTAGGAGCACCCAAGTAACTGACTGAAGGAGCCAGAGAACTGATGATGTCCACCCTTGCAGGTCCTGTGACTTCAATCAACTAGGACCTAGACTCTGTCCATTTAGGAGGACATTTGACTGATTTTATACCGAAAGATCCTTTGCCAAGTGCCTTCACCAATATGCATGCGCCCTTAGCTTAACATTCACCCAGTTTTGTTGTTTGGAGAGCTAGTTTGGGAAATGTCCCTGGTGTTCTCTTTACTTGTTGCAAGTAAAACCTGTCTTTTCCTATTTTTTGGCTTGGTGGTATCCTTTGGCTCGACATCCAAGAGGTGAAATCATTTTCAAGGTATAACATCACAATATCTATGGATATTCACTGTTTAAACCGTTAGCAATAACTGAATGTTTATAAATGGAAAATAAGGTGCTGAATGCATACACACAAGAAGCACTGACTTTAATAAGAAAGACAGAGGGGCGCCTGGGTGGCTCAGTCGTTAAGCGTCGGCCTTCGGCTCAGGTCATGGTCCCGGGGTCCTGGGATCGAGCCCCGCATCGGGCTCCCTGCTCGGCGGGAAGCCTGCTTCTCTCCCTCTCCCACTCCCCCTGCTTGTGTCCCCTCTCTTGCATTCTCTCTTTCTGTCAAATAAATAAATATTTTTTTAAAAAAATAAGAAAGACAGAAATTTAGGCGCTGAAACATGCAGTTCTCTGCTCCCGTATATCTGTGGGCGTTTCATCAAAAAGTGAGCACCTAACATTTAGACTGGGAATAAGCAGCCAAACAAAATTTTGGTCTCCTTTAATCTGTTCAGTGAGGGGGGAGCCCAGAGTGGGGCCAGACCTGGAAAATCTTCAGAAGACCTTGGATCTGGGCAGGGCTATGGACGGCAAGGGTTCTAGGCTTCTGATCTCCCTGCTATGGTGGATTGTCAGTTCATCCTCCTGAGTGTGTGTTGGGGACAATGGCAGGCTGCCCTAATATGTGCCCCATGTCGTATTGAATGTTCTGAAATAAAAGCTACTTAAGAAACAGCCAATGCGGGGCGCCTGGGTGGCTCAGATGGTTAAGCATCTGCCTTTGGCTCAGGTCATGATCCCGGGGTCATGGGATCGAGCCCCACATCGGGCTCCTGGCTCAGCGAGGAGCCTGCTTCTCCCTCTGCCTCTCCCCCTGCTCATGCTTTCTCTCTCTGTATCGCTGTGTCTCAGATGAATAAATAAAATCTTAAAAAAAAAAAAAAAAAAGAAACAGCCAATGCACAAACAACACTCTGACCCCCATTTGTCTCCAGAAAGCAGGAACTCAGTGTGCCAAGTAATAGAAACACTTCCTGCACAGAAAGGTAAGGAGGTATTCTTATCACCAGGGATAGGGAATTTAGAGCTGAGAAGTCTGCGTGAACAAGCCTTGTTACTTTTCACTACTTTACTACCGCTACCCAAATTCCGTTCAGAATTCCATACTATTTGAAGGCCCAAAGAGGTTTTCCTTATTCTGTCAAATCCTCACAGATGTATTTTCTCTTTTTCTAAAAAGCATAAAAACAATCTGCCTTAGTTATTTCTATGGGTCTCACTTTCATTATGGGATTTGGGTGCATGTAATTATAGTTTAGGATTTGTTTCTCCTGTAATATTTCTTAGTCAATTTGAAATTTAGTCCAGATAAAATAATCTTGAATGTTAAAGGAAAATTATTACTCCCTCCAAATTTTTCCATAAAGTCCTAAATAACACAAGTGCAGGTTCCCACATCTGTACCTGCCTACCTCAAAATTAGCATCCTATTTGCATACAAAATGAAATCTTTGTGCATCTGGGTTAAGCATATTCCTACATTTTTAAAAAAGATTTTATTTATTTTCTGATTTGAGAGAGAGAGCGTGAGAAGGAGTGCATGCTGAGGGAGGGGCAGAGGGAGTGAATGTCAAGTAGACTCCCAGGTGAGCACAGAGCTCACTGTGGAATCCATCTCACAGCCCCGAGATCATGGTTTGGTACCTAGTGGTGGGACAGCCATTTCGGGGCCATGTGAGATGAAAGATGAGCACAATGCTGCATATGGATAACACCAGAGCAAAAACAAAACAAAAAAAGAGTGTAACCCACATGATGTCCAAGTCATTTTATCAGACATGGGCTTCCTACGTATTCATGTGTACCTAAAATAAAATATACATCGTATTTTCTGTAAGTATTACTCTTTCCTAGTATAGCTGAACACAAGCTCACAGCTACAAAATGAAATGGATTTTTATTATTTTGAAACATTTATTTGAGAGAGAGAGAAAGTGAGAGGGAGATGGAACACAAGCAGGGGGAGGGGCAGAGGGTGAAGCAGTGGATGCCGCACTGATTAGAGAGCCTGATGGGGGGCTGGATCCCAGGACCCTAGGATCAAGACCTGAGGCAAAGGCAGACATTTAACTGACTGAGCCAGCCAGGCGCCCCTGATATGGATTATTATATTTCAATTGTAATACTGTTAAATGTGATTAACCTGTTATCCAACTTCGTTGTACTGGATTCCACACCTGATAGAAACCCTATTTCCACTCCTAGCAGGATGAGTGTAAGAACAGCAAAGGCTGTGAAAGACCATGGTGATTTCTGGCCAAAAATTGGTGGACTCGTTGAAGCAGAGATGCTCACTGTCTCTGAACGCTGACCTGGGACTCCACTAGTCGGTAACAAGCACAGAGCCCAGAGCAGGTGATTACCAACCCTATCATGGGGTAAGTGGAAATGGGGGAGGTGCCTGTCAGCTATGAGTCAGCCCCTGGAAGATCACCCATCTATAGTGGATCAAACCTATGTTGGGGTTACACACCTGGGATACTAGTGCTTTGTAGAACCACAGCCCATGCCTTGCTGATCCTGCCTATGACAGTGTCCCAAAGGTTTCTTCATCTCCAACATCTACTCTGCCGTGTGACATCTTAAGGCAGTCTCTACAGCATTTCCATCATCTCATGCCTCCTCGCTATCCACTGCCACCAGTCCAGGCCTGAGGAAGGTCAATAATCTCAGTCACCCAACAGCATCTGCTTGTCAGTAACACCCAGGAATGCAGTTAAGTCATGAAGAAAAATTGGAATTCCCTGATCCTCAGGAGCTCACCCTAGTTGCCAAGTCTCCATTTCCATTACGTTTCTTTGTCAGATAGCACCATTAGGAGCTGACTTGGACTTTGGAGTGAGTACAGGCTCTCTCTAGTTCCCTCCCAACATTTCGAAAGAGTTCTCCAGGGGTGCTTGCAATAGGTCTTATCTTTCTCTCAGGGGAGTGTTCCATCATCATGTTTTACCTATTTTCACATCCCTCTCAGGGCTTAATATCTGAATTAATCTTTGGCCCACTGGCCTTGCATCCCTCTAATCTCAATTAAGAGGTCAGTGCAAACACTCCAGACACAACATAGGCAAAAAATTGTCTGAGATGAATATGGAGTTGGGAATGAAATTGAGGAGATGCAGAGGAACTGGGGATAATTTTTTTATTTTTTATTTTAAGGAACTGGGGATAACTAAAAAAATAAAAGAAATACAATTTATCTTTCTCTATTCAGAGTCAGGTGTGCAACTGGAAACAGGTGTCCTCTCTCCACCTGCAGAATTCAAGCATGTCTTCTTCCTGGAATTTTTCTCTCTCATGCCTTGCCTCATGTTGAAATATTTTCCTCCTACTCAAGGGGTATCTCTCACACACCAGGTACTGCCATGTGTGTATATTCACTTCATCGAAACATCAAAAGAACCCCTCCATTATGACATGGGGCTCAATCCTTTATTAGGATCCATGGGTGGAGTGCTTGGAAGTCCAGATTGAGCCATTGTCACTAAAACACATTTAGGTAATCTCTGCAGGGATCTTCTCTAAAGTGTGCACAGGGGGAATACCTAAGGTGCCAGGGGAGGTGGTCGTTTGCAAGGGCCATGGTTGAGGTGTCAGTTTAAGAAGTTATATTAACTTGTGACTCCGCAGGGTGTTGTTTAGGGGATGCCCTAGTGAGAATGTCTTGTGTCAGTTCAGGTCTCCTGCAAACCAACTGACTACACAAAATGGATGCCAAGTAGCACCATCATGGAGTTGGCCCAAACTGCCAGTAACACCCCTGATATAACCTGTAATATATCTATCCTGATGTCCCAAGAGTTCCAAGAAGGAGAAGACGATGCAATAGATAAACTGTGTGAAATATAACTATATATCATATAAAGTCTGAGGCCACTGAGAAAACGGATTACTAGTTGTATTATGTCACTCTGTTATCAAATGGTGATAGATACTATATGTGGTCCACATTCTTAAATAAGGTGAGGTAGGTAATTATTGGTGGCCGGATAATACATCATTCATTACATATCAGTGTTAACACATTAGAAAGCATTATATTCTATTCATTAAAATACATTCAGATCACACGTAGACTAAGTTACGCATTTCAAATCCATTGAGGGATCCTTGTTCAAAATAAAAATTATAAGCATTCAAGAAGCATTCTTCCCCCCACCTTTAATTATTTAATTATTTATTTTGGCAAGAAAGAGACAGAGAAAATGAGCTGAGGGAGGGGCAGAGGGAGAAGCAGACTCCCTGCTTGGCAAGGAACCCAGGATCATGACCTGACCCCAGGACCCCAGGACCCCAGGATCATGACCTGAGCCAAAGGCAGTTGCTTAGTCGACTGAGTCACCCAGGCACCTCACTATTCATTAAAATATATTTAGATCACACAGAGACTAAGTTAAGCATTTCAAATCCACTGTGGGATCCTTGTTCAAAATACAGATTTTAAGCATTCAAGAAGCATTCTTGTTCTGATATAATGACGTAGGTGTAATAATTTCCATAATTTTCAGGCCTGAAGTAATTATCAAGAAATGTCAATGTGCATTTCAATGCCCTTTAGGAAAGAGCTAACCTCTCCTGCTTTCTTTTTTTTTTTAATTTTTTATTGTTATGTTAATCACCATATATTACATCATTAGTTTTTGGTGTAACCTCTCCTGCTTTCTTTTCTTTATTTGAACCACACGAACTAATATTCTCTACTTGTGGCTTTTGGTATTATAAAGATACATCAGTGTTTTCACGGATTGCCACCACTTTTACTTTTTTTTTTTTTGACTTTTTAAGATTTTATTTTAATTCCAGTCAGTTAACACACAATGTTTTCTTAGTTTCAGATGTACAATATAAGGATTCCACAATTCCATACATCACCTGATGCTCATCAGGACAGGTTGCATTCCTTAATTCCCCTCCCCTATTTAAGCCTTCTGCCCACTCACCTTCCCTCTGGTAACCTGAAGGTTGTTCTCTCTGGTTAAGCCTCTGTTTCTTGATTTGTCTCTCTTCCTACACTGTCACTTATTGATTTAAATTCCTGGTGGAGAGGTGGATTATGGTCACCCTAAAGGGTCTTTTCACTGCTCTTATGATTTTCCATTAAAGTAATAATTGTAATGTGTTCTCTCTTTTGCTTCGTTCCCTTCTGTTGTTGAGGTATATGCAAGCAGTTCCTGTCTCTTTCACCCAGCCGAACAGATGATGTTTACAACTCAAAACAAATTCATCCCAGGGTCCCCTCTGGACTCTACAAGAATGGCCTTCTGTAATAGTTACATGTAGGGACAGAGAGTGACAAATTTCAGTCCACATGTAGGGACATGTCTACAACCCCTGTCACCCTGAAGAAGTTACAGAAGATGAGCCTTTCATCTTTCAACAACCTTAAAAATTGAAGGACTAAAAATTGTCATTGGTGAAAGGATGAGAGATAGAAACAGAAAAATATTCACCTTTAACCCAGAAGGCTGACCTATAACCTGCATGGTTTTGATAAGGATCAAATACATGCTGGTTGGTACATCTTTAAAGGGTCTCATGATTGCCTGTATATCTCACCCATAGTTAATATCAATACCATATTACAACATAATATATTATGGTATTGATATTGATATGGTATTATAATATAATACCATAGTTTTATGAGTAGAAATTTGAAAAAAACATTTATGATTGGGGCACCTGGGTGGCTCAGTGGGTTGAGCATCTGACTCTTGATTTCTGCTCAGGTCATGATCTCTGGGTCCTTGGATTGACAGCCCCCCTCATTAGGCCTGTGTTCAGGACGGAGTCTGCTTGTCCCTCTTCCTCTGCTCCCCCCCCACCCCTGCTTTCTCTCTCTCAAAGAAATGAATAAGATCTTTAAAGAAAAAAAAGAAACATTTGTGATCTAATACTCCCTACATGACCCCTCTCTCTTGAGCACTAAGCATATAACCATGAGCTTCATACAGCCAAAATGAAGCTCTTTCTGCCCTTGGGTCCTGTCCCATGCTACTTGAATAAACTTACTAAGTTGCGCCATAAAACATCTCAATAATTATTTCCTGACGGGTGTACTCAACAATCCCATGACAATTTTGTTACCGAAACACCCAAGTTTGGCTGCCAGTCTCATGAAAAGCCAATACACAAGGCATGAGTTGGGTTTTTTTTTTTTTTTAAGATTTTATTTATTTATTTGACAGAGAGAGAGAGAGCACAAGCAGGGGGAGTGGTAGGCAGAGGCAGAGGGAGAAGCAGGCTCCCCACAGAGCAGGGGGAGCCCGATGCGGGACTCGATCCCAGGACCCTGGGATCATGACCCGAGCCGAAGGCAGTCGCTTAACCGACTGAGCCACCCAGGCGCCCAAGGCATGAGTTTTGATTAGAAAGGAATATGAGGGGGCTCCTGGGTGGCTCAGTCGTTAAGTGTCTGCCTTCGGCTCAGATCATGATCCCAGGGTCCTGGGATCGAGCCCCGCATGGGGCTCCCTGCTCCGCGGGAAGCCTGCTTCTCCCTCTCCCACTCCCCCTGCTTGTGTTCCCTCCCTCGCTGTGTCTCTCTCTGTCAAATAAATAAAATCTTAAAAAAA
>NW_027397163.1:1241311-1301071 GCF_003265705.2 Callorhinus ursinus
TCTGAAGGAGGAAGGTAGACCTTAAAATGTGGTTCCAGTCGCTCTGCTTGAGTGAAAGTCAGTTGGAGAAGCCCAGTTTTATGTCTCTGTCTCTCACAGAGGGACATCTGCTAGCCAACATTATCATGCTTTTATATTCTCTAAGGGTTCTGCTTCAGCTCTAGTGATGGTCCATCACATCCACAGTGAGGGCCTGGAGACTCGCCTTGGAGTGGGAGAGCCTCCATAATCTGAGAGATTTTCCATTGCTTTGAGGGCCCTGGGAAATCTCCCTATTTCTGAGGGTCTCTGTGCTAAGCCTCTTCTAAGTTCTGTTTTGCTTCGTGTGAGAAAGTGAGCCAGAGTTGTGGTGGGCATACTGGGGATTGGTGCAGAAACCCCCGGAACACTGGAGACAGATGCCACATGTTTTCTGGTTTATGCTTTCCAATGTTATGGAGGCTTTAATCTTAAACGTACAAAATTGAGACTCAGTAATTTCATCAGGTAACAAAACACTTCCCTAAATTGAGAAAAGAAAATCCTTTATTTCACCTCAAACATTCATTTCCTTTGCATTAACTAGAAGAAATTTTCCCTCCATATTTTCCATTCCTTGGTGGTGAAATAATGTAATGTCTCTATTTGTTTCCTAGATTTAGTACAAAAATTAATGTTATAGGGGATTTAGAACTTTTATTTTATTTTATTTTATTTTTTAAAAGGGATGTCTTTTTTTTTCTTTTTAAAGATTTTATTTATTTGACAGAGACACAGCGAGAGAGGGAACACAAGCAGGGGGAGAGGGAGAGGGAGAAGCAGGCTTCCCGCCGAGCAGGGAGCCCGATGCGGGGCTCGATCCCAGGACCCTGGGATCACGACCTGAGCCGAAGGCAGACGCTTAACGACTGAGCCACCCAGGTGCCCTGGGGATTTAGAACTTTTAGAACCCACAGCCTACAATAAAGTCTCAATTCTTAGCTTATTAATAATTGCATCATTTTATAATTTTGTCTCATATAATATGAGGTTCCTGTGACTTTGTCATATGTTTTCACTTTCTTATTAGTTGTCTGTAAGACTCATCTCTTATTTATTAGATCAAAAGTTCTGATATGACATGGGCATGTGCTTTATAAGAAGTGATGTAGATAGTAAAATTCCCAATTTGAAAAAATGTTGTGTTCATAAATGGAATTTTACTTCAGGAAAAATTAATCATAAGGTTTTTTTTTTACTACTTTCCTCAGAATGTATCTGGTTTTAATCCCCAATATTTATTTTTATAAAATGATTGTCAGCATACTTTACAACTTTGATGGCATTTGTTTATTTAGAAAGGAAAGTTTTTTGCTTCTCTGCTTCGTTCTAAAGAATGGATTATACCCTTGAATTCTGTGTAAAAAGAGGAATAGATCAATAACAGAATACATTTTTTGATGTTTCTTAAGTCCTTATTCATAAAATTTTTCATTACACCTCTTCATGGTTGATTTTAATGAATATGCCTTACAGTTTTACTGTCAATGAACATATGCCAAAATGGAAAATGCCTGTTTTTCATGGATACACAGAGCTTACAGTTATAGTTTTATAGAAGGTTTCCTTTTATTATGTGGAATTGTTTCAGTTAAATTTTGGCTTATTCTGGTTTTGCAATTCCATAATAATGTGCTTCCTTTTGTATGGGACTTTCCACAAAATTAGTCAGTTGTGGTTTTGTTTTTACCTATGTATTTTGTTATAGGGTGACAATTTTCAACACAGTACAGTTTTGAACAATATGCGACCTCAAATATGAATCAGATTTATGCCCTTTGCCAATAACATTATGTATGTGTCTGTATAAATATCACCCGTACACAGTTTGTAACTCGTCTTGTGTATTTCTTTCCTTAGTTAGTGGTTGTGAATGTTCTACAATGTCTAGGTGAGTTGCTAGCATTAATTTCAACATCTATTCATTGTTGAATTTATATTCTCTTTGCATGAGAAGCACTTTTGGTGAATCGAAAGTAATTTTTAAATTTTCTATACCTCTGTATCTTGTATCGGTATTATATTTTATCTGAATTGTGGTCTTACACCCATGATATGCTTTGACACCATTCTCATTAACTTTTCTGTCATCTGTATGTATTTTCATTCTGGTTACCTTAGAGATTCCTTAGAACATCTTAAATGTATAACAAACCATTTTAAACTGATATTGTCAGTTTTTTTTTTTTTTTTTTTATTTGAGAGAGAGAGAATGAGAGATAGAGAGTACGAGAGGGAAGAGGGTCAGAGGGAGAAGCAGACTCCCTGCCGAGCAGGGAGCCCGATGCGGGACTCGATCCCGGGACTCCAGGATCATGACCTGAGCCGAAGGCAGTCGCTCAACCAACTGAGCCACCCAGGCGCCCTGATATTGTCAGTTTTATAGGAAAGTTTTCTACTTAGTGCTCTCCACCCCTGAACCTACTTTATGTTACCACTATCGCAAGTTCTATCTTTTATGTTGTACAGTTTATTACGTCTATTTATGATTTTTATGCTTTTGTTTAAAAAAAATTCTATAGCAGAAATACAAGTGACTTGTGCTACCTCATTACAGCACTACAGGTTTCTAGAATTGTGCAAATATTTATATTAGCAGGAGTTGTATGCTGTCATGTGGTTTCAGATACTCTTCAGAATCCTTTTATTTCAACTAGAACAACTTCCTTTCACATTTCTTGAGGGCAGGTCTGCTGGTAAATCGGAGGGTCTTTTACTTGGCTTAGTCTTCATTTCTACATTCGTGGAAAACAGTTCTGCCAGGTAGCTTATTCTTAGTGTAGATTGTTTAATCTCTCAGTACTTGAACTTGCATGTACTTGAATACATGATTTTATCCCCTTCTTCCTATAAGGTCTACTGAGCATTCCAGTAATAATCTTATACGGGCTCTCTTGTAGAAGAGGAGTTGCTTTTGTCATGCCATTTCAAAGTTCTCTTTTCACCTCTGATTTTTAAAGATTTTATTTATTTACTTGACAGAGAGAGAGCGTGGACACAAACAGGGATGGGGCAGGCAAGCAAGAGGGAGAAACAGGCTCCCCGCTGAGCAGGGAGCCTTATGTGGGGCTTGATCCCAGGATCATGACCTGAGCCGAAGGCAGACACTTAACCAACTGAGCCACCGAGGTGCCCCTCACCTCTGATTTTTGATAGGTTAATTATAATGTGTCACGGTGTTCATGTCTGGACGTTTATCCTACTATGGATTTACTGAGATTGTTGAATTTGTCTCTTCTTTCCACGTATGTGTGAAGTAGAAGCCTTTAGTTCTTCACGTCAACTCTCTGCCCCCTTCACTCTCCTCTCCTTATGGGGTCCCCTTAGTGCACGTATCGGTCCACTTATTGGTCTCCCATGAGTCCCCAGACCATGTCCTTTTCCACATTTTTCTTTCATCTTCTTAGTAGACAGTTTAAAACAAGGGGTCTTTAGATTGTCTGATTCTTTCTTCTGCTTGAGCAAGTCTATGGGTGACCCACTGGTGTGTTTTTAAATTCAGTCATTGAATTCTTCAGCTCCCAATTCGTGGTTGGTTGATTGTTATACTTTGCCTCTTTGGGTTTACATTTTGGTCATGCCCAGTTTTCTGATATCATTTAGTTACATATCTGTTTTCTCTTCCTTTCTCCATGCACGCGTTTATGATGATTAATTCTTTGTCGTGCAGGTAAGAGTGCTTTGTTAATTGAGGGTCAGTTTGTAGGATTTATTATGTTCTTGTGATTGAAACACATTTTTCTATTTCTTTTGTTTGCTTGTGATCTTTTATTGACATTTCGGAATTAAAAAAAAAAGCCTCTGGGCCAGTTTTATGGACTTGCTTTGTAGAAAAGAACACAGGTAATAGTACTTACGGCTTCTGTCACATACATTCTGGGCATTTGTCATGTCTAAATTTTTGTAATTTCCCAGGTTACAAAAGTGCAGTTACTTCTTTACAGCCCATGATACCTTCCTCTCTCTGTTTCCCTTCCACTCTATTAGCTGTCCATTGTTTGAACAAATACTCACCTTTTGTCTGAGTAGCTACCACACTGCTTCCAAAGGGTACTCTCATTCCCTCTTTTTTCCATGTCATTAACAACAGAAACAAGTTCCTCAGGCAGCTGCAAAGAAGTCTGATCATTGAACACACAGGTCCCTCATTTGTAAGAGTTTTCTCACAGTGTTGTTGTGGAGTGTCAGGGAGGGTGAGCTGCTGCAGTGGGCAAGTGTCAAAAACTTCCCTTGTCTCTCTGATGTGGCTCTTCTGCATTTGTACTTGCTGGGTGTGCTGTGTTCTCCTATCTGGCTTCTGGAGCACTCTAAAAGGTAATTTGGTCCATTTTTGTCTCCATGGCAGAGCAAAGTCCAAGTGCTTCCAATTCCTCCATTGCTGATGCCCTATGATAGGTATTAATGGGGCACATTAGCATTTTAGTGTATATGCATGTGAGCATAGTGAGTGGGATAACTTATTTTGTATCTTTTAATTGTGTCTTTCCATAATACCCTAGGCCTGTTAGCAAAGACAGGCAAAGAAGATTGTGATATGGGAAGATATGGAAGTTGTGGCCCTGAGTATTTATACTTATGAATGACTATGAATGTGATGGGGGAAGGGAAGGGCAGAAAGGATGTTATGATGGATAAAACCAAACTGGGACAATTACCCATAATGAAATCCCTCCTGCCAGAAGAGATCAAGGGTATAAAACATTCAGTGGGGGGTGGGGGAGAAAACCCCACCTTAAGTCAGTTATATTTGCAGAACAATGTCTTTGACCCAAAGACCCAAATCCATTTTTATACATATACATATTCTCTGAAAGGGCGTTTGTAAATTCTGGAAAATCCCCCTAGTCCATGCTGAAAATAATCATTCAAACCATTTCAAATGTAAGTTTGGATCAGTCATGCACAGAAACGCCTCTGAAAGTTAGACATTGAAAAAGGAAGATAAAAATTCTAAATGTGATTGATTTGAGAAGTCCTTTTCAGAAGGTTCATTATCCTTCAATCAACACATAATCTTTCCTTTTCCAATGTCTCTAATTTTGATAAACACGGGGGCAGGTCTTTATGGAAACATCACTGTTTAATAGTTATCCATAATACATAACTTGGAGCAAGTTTTTTTTTTTAAGATTTATTTATTTATTTGAGAGAGAGAGAGCACATGAGAGGGGGGAGGGTCAGAGGGAGAAGCAGACTCCCCGCCGAGCAGGGAGCCCGATGTGGGACTCGATGCCGGGACTCCAGGATCATGACCTGAGCCGAAGGCAGTCACTTAACCAACTGAGCCACCCCGGCGCCCTGGAGCAAGTTTTTTTATGTTATGTGTTCTGCACTTGGAGTCCTCACTGTAGGCCTTTCTAGCTTCCATAATTACTGAGCTGTTTATAATGGAGACGGAATGTATCAATGGAATGAATCTTGGAAAGACATTTATCAAGGGTCAAATCCTATAAGCCTCAGGGAACTCAATTTCCAGAGAACTAGTATAAGAGTAATACATGTGGGAAAGTCTTTTATGAAAACTCTAATCTTATTGTACATCATTGTATCCTTACTGGAGAGGAGATTTCCAAGTGTAGTAACTCTGGCAAACCTTTTAACTGGTCTTCAAAACTTGGTCAACAGCAGAGATTTCATACTGGAAAGAAATCTTACAAATGTAAACAATGTGGCAAAGCCTTTGACTCCCACTCAAAATTTATCAACATAAGGTAATACATACTGGTAAGAAGGCTGACAAAAAGTTGGTTGGGCGACTGTCTTCAGCTCAGGTCATGATCCTGGAGTCCCGGGATCGAGTCCAGCATCCAGCTCCCTGCTCAGCGGGGAGTCCGCTTCACCCTCTGACCCTCCCCCCTCTCATGCTCTCTCTCTCTCTATCTCATTCTCTCTCTCAAGTAAATAAATAAAATCTTTAAAAAAAGTAAAAAAAAAAGGCAAAGCCTTTAAGCAGCACTACAACTTTCTAAACATCAGAGAGTGCATGATGACAGAAACCCTACAAATATAAAAAATGTGGCAAAGCTTTTATTTCATAATCAGAACTCTTCAGCATGAGATAATACATCCTGTGGAGATACTGTACAAATGTCAAGAATGTTGGCAAAGTCTTCACATGGAACTTACTCTTCCTCAACCTCACAGAAAGCATACAGGATAGAAATGCCAGAAGTGTAATGATTGATGAAAAACTTATGTTTTTAATATACACTTCAGAAAAAAAGTCTTCATGAAGGCTAAAAACATTAAAGACGTGAACAATTGGCAAACTACGTAATGGAATGAAATTTATATAAAATCAGAATTCACAGCAGAACGCAATAAGTCAGTCTCATTTTCCAGACATGATTCTAAATTCTCCATAAATTTATTATGGAGAAAAGTCCAATATTCACTTAAATCAATTACATTTTAGCTTTGGACAATGCAGATATTAGGGGTGTCAACTCTCCCACAGTTGAAAATCTGCTTTTCACTTTTGGGTCCCCAGAAGTAAAATCATACCTGCTTTTCCATGAAAATAGCCTATTGTTGACCAGAAGCCTTACCTAGAACATAAACAGTCAATATCCCATTCTTAGCATGTTATCTGTATTTTATACGGTATTGTTATAATAAAGTAAGCTTAAGAAGAGTCAATATTAAGGAAATCATAAACATAAAACTTTTTTTTTTTTATTTGACAGAGAGACACAGCGAGAGAGGGAACACAAGCAGGGGGAGTGGGAGAGGGAGAAGCAGGCTTCCCGCCGAGCAGGGAGCCCGATGCGGGGCTCGATCCCAGGACCCTGGGATCATGACCTGAGCCGAAGGCAGCCGCTTAACCGACTGAGCCACCCAGGCGCCCCAAACAGAAAACATTTTTACAATACTGCACAGTATGTGTCAACAACAACCAAAAAATCTATATATAAGTGGACCCAGGCCATGTTTTTGTTTTTTTTTTAAGATTTTATTTATTTATTCATGAGAGACAGAGCGATAGAGGCAGAGGGAGAAGCAGGCTCCCAAGGGGCAGGGAGCCCAATGCGGCTCTCGATCCCAGGACCCTGGGATCATGACCTGAGCGGAAGGCAGACGCTTAACCATCTGAGCCACCCAGGCGCCCCTCAGACCCATGTTATTCATTTGTCAACTGCATTTGTTTTTTTCTTTTTTTTTTTTTTTTTAAGTTTTTATTTTTTTGACAGAGAAAGACACAGTGAGAGAGGGAACACAAGCAGGGGGAGTGGGAGAGGGAGAAGCAGGCTTCCCGCCGAGCAGGGAGCCTGATGCGGGGCTCGATCCCAGGACCCTGGGACCATGACCTGAGCCGAAGGCAGACACTTAATGACTGAGCCACCCAGGCGCCCCTCAACTGCATTTGTTAATATGCCTGAAAGGATCGAGGGAGGATGGATGTCTGGGGAGGGATAATAGTGTGTCTCTTCTTTTTCTTTTAACCATATTTGAGATTTTTTACATGGCAAATACTATTTTACTCTTAAATAATCTCATGCTGTGCCTTTATTGCTTGTATGCATGCAAAGTGGTTTGGTCGTTGCTGTCTCAGAGACATGAGGGGCTCTTGTATGATGGGGAATTCATTCATGCCACTTTGCATGGAAGATTAAGGAGGCTATGGTGTGCAGTGTATGAGGAAAGTCCACATGGAGATGCCATTTGGTTTTTTTTGCTTGTTTTGTTTTTTGGTTTTTTTTTATGGAGATGCCATTTGTGGTTGACGTATAAGAGTGACATAAATCATGGTGAAGTAAGTGTTTAGGGAATCATTATTTACATTAAGGTAAGATAGAGAGGTGTGCCTGGGTGGCTTAGTCAGTTAAGCATCTCTCTCTTCATTTTGACTCAGATCATGATCTCAGGGTCTTGGGAAGAGCCCCACGTTGGGCTCAATGCTCAGCAGAGTCTGCTAAGGATTCTCTCTCTCCCCATCCCTCTGGCCCTCCCCTGCTATGCTCTCGCATGCTCTTTCTCTAAATGATAAATTCTTTTTTAAAAAAAATATTTATTTGTCGAGGGAGAGAGAGAGAGAACAAGCAGGGGGAGTGGCAGGCAGAGGGAGAAGCAGGCTCCCTGTGGGGCAAGGATCCCGATTCGGGACTGGATCCCAAGGCCCTAGGATCATGACCTGAGCTGAAGGTAGACACTTAACTGACTGAGCCACCCAGGCATCCCATGGTAGGGTCTTTTTGCCACTTTTAGAAATATTCTCTTATACCAAGACCACAGAAATACAATCCTTTATGTTTTTCTAATAACATCATTAAGTATCTTAGTTTTGTTCAGAAATGTATTAAACAACGTCTTCTGGGGTTTGTGTAGTGACTGAGGTTTTTGTTGTTTAAGATTTTGTTTTTAAGTAATCTCTGTAATCAACATGGGGCTTAACCTTAAAACTTGGAGTCACATGCACTACCAACTGAGCCATCCATCTGCTCTATGAATGATTATTCCTCTATTCCCATAGCAGAATGCATTCTAAGGGCTTGGCAATAGCAATAATCTACTTGTCATAGACTGTAGCTAGAATCTTGGCAAACTGATAGCTGTTTTTACCATTATCCCTCTCTCTCTTTACTTCACTGGGCATAGGTTAAGTTCTACAGATTTTACTGCCAAACATGAGTATAGTCAACTCATTGGTCATTGTCTCTAAAGGAGTCCCACCAAGAGTGACAGCTTTTGGGTGAAGAGATTTCTGTCATGATCTCGGATGTAGACTTCTTCGGTATCTTTACAGAGTGACCAGGGATGTGTCCACTGTAGTGCAATGTGGGTCTTGGGTGTCTTCTAGACTATTAGGATTAGCCATATGTACGCTGCTTGGAAGGAGCTAAAGTAAAAGTTTCCAAGTACATGAGCTTTTCATTTTCCTCCATATGTCACTGCCAAACAGGCAGCAAAACATCATGAAGGAAAACCTATTTTGGATACTATTGTGGATATCAGAAGGAAATTATACATTTGCTATATCCAGCACTGTTACTATTCCTTGAAATCATGTTGTGAGCTCATGGTCTATACCAGTGGTTCCTTGATTTTCATCCAGTAGAGGCATAAGCAGTAGGTCAAGTGTATTCATATGATCAGCATTTCTTCCAGATCTTCACCTAAGTTCAGAGCCACCCAAAGTATTTTTGTCATTGTGGCACTTCTGTTTCATTTGATTCAATCTCCTGCATCTTTTTTTTTTTTTTTTAAGATTTTATTTATTTGACAGAGAGACAGCGAGAGCAGGAACACAAGCAGGGGGAGTGGGAGAGAGAGAAGCAGGCTTCCCGCTGAGCAGGGAGCCCGATGTGGGGCTCGATCCCAGGACCCTGGGATCATGACCTGAGCCAAAGGCAGACACTTAACGGCTGAGCCACCTAGGCACCCCATCTCCTGAATCTTTTATGTCTGCATTGTTTTTGTTAATATTCCCCATTGACGGCTCCTGAACACCTCTGCCCTAATTCATGGGTGATTCCCAATCCTCACTCTTTTTACTGTAATGTGCCATGATTCCACTATATCCAGGGCTTACTCTTCCTGGGTAAGAGATATAAAATCCTCTCATCTTTTCAGATACATGTAAATTGTATGCTTTTGCACAGTTGTTTCTTCACCCCTCTCCCTTAGAAAGCTCACTACAGAAATTTAAGGTAGATTTTTGTAAGTATTGGGATTTCCTTACCTGTTCACATGCAAGACCTATAGGGACATTGAGAAGCGAATGTTACAGCTCATGCGATTCTTCTGTATTGGGTCCTGTGGATCATAGTCTTTAACAGTGCATGATGTAAATTGAATAGATTTTCTCCCAGATCCTGTGTCAGATTAAGGAGTATTTGACGAGGTGGTATACGCATGGGAAAATTAGGCAGGAGCCAGGCCGGGGTCAAACTGAGCGGTGGATATTGTTGGGAGACGATTCTCTATGGGTTTATGTTTCTCCATGTTTTATGGATGGAGGCACTGTAAGTTTTTCTTCTTGTCTTTCCATTGATGTTTGTGTATAAGAAAGCTTTGGAATATAGTGATAGTATCTTGCTCTTGGATAGAGCACAGATTTGTTTACTGTACAGGAAAATAGAGATATCTCATTCCATGGCAAAAGTTCAAGTAGAGGGGCGCCTGGGTGGCTCAGATGGTTAAGCGTCTGCCTTCGGCTCAGGTCATGATCCCAGGGTCCTGGGATCGAGTCCCGCATCGGGCTCCCTGCTCAGCAGGGAGTCTGCTTCTCCCTCTCCCCCTGCTTGTGCTCTCTCTGTCTCTCTCGCAAATGAATAAATAAAATCTTTTTTTTAAAGATTTATTTATTTGAGAGAGCAAGAATGAGAGAGAGAGAGTGCATGAGAGGGGGGTGGGTCAGAGGGAGAAGCAGGCTCCTTGCTGAGCAGGGAGCCTGATGTGGGACTCGATCCCGGGACTCCGGGATCATGACCTGAGCCAAAGGCAGTCGCTTAACCAACTGAGCCACCCAGGCGCCCAAATAAATAAAATCTTTAAAAAAAAAAAGTTCAGGTAGATAGACTTTCCTTTAAGATATTGGGGTTTCCTATGCACAGGATTTCAAAGATGGAATACAAACTGCATGTGCAGCATCTACCTGTATGATTTGGGGTGAGGAGCTGGCAAGTGAAATTAGTGTGATGAAGAAGCTTATGGTGTTTGCTGTGTCATGAGCTACAAGATCCTTCGGACTTTGATCTGAGAGTCCTCTGTCTCCAACGAGCATTGGAAAATTGTTATAAGCCAACTTGTTACATTATAGAATGTGTGGAATCTTGGAATTTTTGGAGTTCTTGACACTATCCATGGATCTTATTCAAAACAAAGTAGATACTTATGGGTCTTTTTGTGCTTTTGTTTGTTCATTTGTTTTGTTTTTTAGGTTGTACCTAAAAGTGAAATCATATGGTATATGTCTTTCTCTGTCCAACTCATCTCACTTAGCACAATACCTTTCTAGGTCTATTCACGTTGTCTCAAATGGGAGAGAATAACACCAAAAAAAAAAAAAAAAGCAAAAACAGACCCATAAATACAAACAACAAACTGCTGTCTACCAGAGTGGAATGGGGAGGGAGGATGGGCAAAATGGGTAAAGGGGAATGGGAAGTACCACCTTCTAGTAAGGGAACTAATATGTCGTGGGGATAATGGATACAGCATAGCAAATAAAGTCAGTGGTATGGGAACAATGTCCTATGGTGACAGATGGTAGCTACACTTGTGAGCGTAGCAGAACTTAGAGAGTTGTCAAATGACTATGTGGTACACCTGAACTAATGTAACATTGAACGTCGAGTATACTTTAATAGAAAAGAAAGAAAACTAGATACAGATATACCCAAGCATGTATCACTTAAACTACTTTTTAAGAAGCTGCATGTAAACGCAAGCTAACCTACCCTGCACATCAAGGTAATCCTATGTATTCATAGTAAGATGTAAACTTAGGAAAGCAAATTAATCTGTAACACAACACTAGAGAAAGGGGAAGACATGGCAGAGAGGTAAGAGTTCCCAGCAGGAACCCAGCATTCAGAAGTGAATGCTGGAGTCCTCACAGGCTGAGCAGCCCAGAAGACACATGAAGAACAGTAATTTCTGTGAGAGCTTCTTAACTTGTTTCCCCTGCAGAGTGCTCTCTCTAATCTCTCACCATTAAAGGGTATGTAATAATGGCCACATGGTTCGCTCAGGCTTCTCTCTATAAGTGGATTCTTTGGGGAATACTGGAAAGTGCAATGGATTTTTATGTCCATGCTCATATTAGGCAAAGTCAAATTTTAGGAGGAAGACTAAGTTAAAAACAGAAGAGCTCCTGTACCGTGAAACAGTGGGAACTAGTGAGGTACAGGGAAAACTTGATATTTTTGTTTTGTTTTGTTTTTTTAAAGATTTTATTTATTTATTTGACAGAGAGAGACACAGAGAGGGAACACAAGCAGGGGGGATGTGAGAGGGAGAAGCAGGCTCTCCGCCGAGCAGGGAGCCCGATTGGGGCTCGATCCCAGGACCCTGGGACCATGACCTCAGCTGAAGGCAGACGCCCAACGACTGAGCCACCCAGGCGCCCGGAAAAACTTGATATTTTTGAAGGCTATGGATTGACTGGAGTCCAAGCTAAGAAATCCAGCATTGCAACCAGAAGCAGATTGTACCTGCATTACTTGTCAAAGAGGGAGCTCTTTCCAAGAATATGTTTGACATGGTGGTGGGAAGAAGGAAAAAGAAAAGGTGGCACAGAAGAGTGGCTGATCAAATTCACCATGGAGGGGTAGAATTAGCTTGATCAATGAACCAGCCCTATAAGGAACGTTAAAGCAGAATTTTGAGTGCAGATAAGACAGCAAAAGTGATATGGATGAGAAAGCATCAGAGAAAATCTCCAGAAACGGTGACAAAACAAGGAATAAAATGGCAATAAATACGTATCTCTCAATAACTACTTTGGAGTATATAGTACATTTTCATTCGATCAAGACACATAGGCTGTCTGAATGGGTTAAAAAACACAGACCCATCTATATGCTGCATACAGAAGCCTCATTTTTATTTTATTTTTAAGATTTATTTTATTTATTAGAGCATATGCAGAATGAGGGGCTGAGGGAGAGGGACAAGCAGACTCCACGCTGAATGGGGAGCCCGACACGGCTCAATCCCAGGATCCCAAGATCATGGCTTGAGCCGAAGTTAGATGCTGAACTGACTGAGCCACTCAGGCAGCCCTATGAGAGACTAACTTTAAACCTAAAGAAACCTGCCGATTGAAAGAGAGGGGATGAAAATGGATGTCAAAAGAAAGCCAGAGTAACAATACTTATATTGGACAAAAGAGACATTTTTGTTCTTGTATTGTCTTTATCCTGCTTTGGTACTAGGATAATGCTGGCCTCGTAGAATGATTTTCCCTCTATTCTGCTATTTCTCATATTTGTCATTATTACTTTTATTAATTATTATTATTATTATTATTATTTTGAGTATATGTTCAAATTGACCAATGAAGGCATGTAGTCTTGGGCTTTTTTATACTGGGAGGATCTTTATTCCAAATTCAACTCTTATTTTTGTAATTGGTCTAAGAAGACCTGCTATTTCTTAGGTTCAAGGTTTATATTTCAAACTTGGTAACTTCTGCATTTGTAGGAATTATCTTTTTTTCCCCTAATTTTTCTAAATTGTTAGTATATAGTTGTTTATAGTAATCTGTTATCACAGTATACATTTCTGTGGTTATGTGTTGTATCATTTTCTTTTCCATATCTCATTTTGGTTTTTGAGTCTTCTCTCTTTTTTTCTTGGGTAATGTCATTAAACCATTGCCAGTTTTGTTTGTTGCTTTGTAAAACTGGGCCTTGCTTTCAATGTTATTGTTTATTCTGGTGCATATTTTATTTCTGATTTCTCTTTGGTATTCCCTTCTAGGGATTTTCAGCTAAGTTTCTCCTTTTTCTATTTCCCTGTGGTGTAATGTTAAGAAAGAAGAAGTTGAGGGGTACCTAGTTGGCTTCGTCAGTGAAGCGTCTGCCTTTGGCTCAGGTCATGATCTGGAAGGCAGACGCTTCACTGACTGAGCCACCTAGGTGTCCCAATCATGCCATTTTAAAAACATTTATTTATTTACTTTAGAGAGAGAGAGAGAGTTCCCAAACGGGGGGGGGGCAGTGGGAGAGAGAGAAAATCTCAGACTCCCCGCTGAGCATGGAGCCCAACGTGGGCTCCATCCCACGACCCCGAGATCATGACTTGAGCTGAAATCAAGAGTCAGATGCTTAACCAACTGAGCCACCCAGGTGCTCCTAATCATGCCATTTTTGATACTAATGTGCTGTCTCAAATTGATAGTATTCCATATGTTGAAACAGCCTTGAATTCTAGGAAAAATTCCCACTTGATTATGTTGTAAAATGGTAATGTGTGCTTTTGATTCAGTTTGCTTTATTTTATTGTCAATTTTGCATGAATCTTCCTCACAAGTAGTAGTTTGTAGCCTTTACTTGTAGCATCTGCCCTTTGGCTTTGACAACATGTTAATGCTGGTGTCACAGAGAGAGTTACCGTTTCCCTTGTCTTAATTCCTTGGAAATGTTGGAGGAGATTTGAAGCAGTTTCTCACTATATATATGTAGGAATAATCCAGTGAACTCCTCTGGCACAGGACTTTTCTTTGTTGGGCATTTTTTTAAATTAATTTTTCTTTCTTTTTTTAAGATGTTATTTATTTGACAGCGAGAGAGGGAACACAAGCAGGGGGAGTGGGAGAGGGAGAAGCAGGCTTCCTGCCGAGCGGGGAGCCCAATATGGGGCTCGATCCCAGGACCCTGGGATCATGACCTGAGCCAAAGGCAGACGCTTAACGACTGAACCACCCAGGCGCCCCTTAAATTACTTGTTCAATCTACTAAGTAGTTGGAGATCAGTGGAGGTTTTTAAAAATATTTCTTCATTATGGAGTCCAGGTTGGTTATATGTTTTTTGCTATTTATACCCATTTGTTGGTATCTATTTCTTGGCATATAATTATGTATCATTGCCTCATAATTATTTGTATTTCTATGGTATCAGTTATACTGTGTCTGTTTCACTTCTTCCGATTTTAGTTGGTCTTCTCTTTCATTCTTGGTTTATTTATAGGTCTGTCAATTTTGATTTCTGTTTTTTCTGAAAACCAAATCCTCCTCTTGTTATTTTCCTATTTTTGCTGGATCATTTTTTTCATTTCTCTTTTAAATTTCCTTTTCTCCACTGGGCACCAAGATGGCGCAGTTAAGTCTCTTTGACTCCGGCTCAGGGTACTGGCACTGAATCCTGTGGCAGGCTCCCTGCTTAGTGGGGAAGCTACTTGCCCCTTCCTTTTGGCCCTCCCCTCTCATGCTCTCCTCTCTCTCTCTCTCTCAAATAAGTCTTTAAAAATAATTCCTTCCTTTTGCTGATTTTGGGCTCATATGTTACTTTTCATGATTATTTGAGGTAGAGAAGAGTGATTGGTGTTACACCCTGACAATTCTACAGAATTATCTATTAAGCTATGTGGTCAGTATGTTGTGTGCAAGTTTCTGTGTTCCTGGAGGAATGAAGTCCTGATGATTCCTTCTCAGCCATCTTGCTGATGTTCTCTGGTTGATTTTATGGTTGTATGTTAGACGTCATCGGTATATTTTATCTGAAAGTTGTAAGTGGAATGACGTTACTTTTCTGTTATTCAATATCTTTCAGCTGTACCTTCACATGGCACCCTGAGCTTCCTGCCAGAGCTGTGCAAAGAAGCTTCATTTCAAAATGTGTCAATGGGTCGATATAAACATAGTGTCCTTGAGAAGTTACACTTAATGATAGACTGGGATAATGATCATAAAGGATATATCCAAATTGAGACTACTGCCCATAATAAGAATCTCACTGCCCACAATGGTGAAAGATACAAAATATTTTGTAAAACCTTCCTTTTTAAGTCCACTAGTTCTGCAAAGCAGGGTGTTTCTGTAAGCAGAATCTCCAATCAAATACTCAAACGTACATATTTATGGATAGAGAATGTGGAAAACCTGGAAAGTTACCTAGTACATGCTGAAAATAATGATTTGAACAATTTTGAAAATAGGATTGGATTGACCTTTCAGTCAAATATTTCTAAACTTCAGAGATTGAAAAATGAAGAAACTGGGGCACCTGGGTGGCTCAGTCGTTAAGCGTCTGCCTTCGGCTCAGGTCATGATCCCAGGGTCCTGGGATCGAGCCCCACGTCGGGCTCCCTGCTCGGCAGGAAGCCTGCTTCTCCCTCTCCCACTCCCCCTGCTTGTGTTCCCTCTCTCACTGTGTCTCTCTGTCAAATAAATAAAATCTTTAAAAAATAAAAAAATAAAAAAACAAAAAATAAAAACGAAGAAACAACTGCTAAATGGGATCCATTTGAGAGGTCCTTCACTGAGGACTCAACACTCCAAAATTACCAGAGCATTTTCAATGGAGACAGAATTGCTCAAGGCAGTGAATGTGAGAAAAAAATTTCATCAAGGTTCAAATGGTAATAAACATCTAAGGAATCATTTTCAAGAGAACCATTTGCAATGTATTAAGGGTGGGGAAGTCTTTTATCAAAGGTCCAACCTTCTATATAACAGTATGCATATGAGAGAGAATCCTTATAAATTTAATGAATGTGAAAGAGATTTTAACCAGTCCTCCCGTGTTGGTGATCATCATTGAATTCATGTGGGAAAAAAACCCATAGAGATAAAATAAGCCTGGGATCATGTTTAGTCAGTCTTCAGTAATATGTATTCATAAGACAACCTGTAGTGGAGAGAAACCTTACAAAAGTAAAGAATGCAGCAAGGCCTTTAAGCAGCGCTCAACCCTTACTCAAAAATCACATAATTCATACTAGAGAGAAATCTTATAAATGTAAAGAATGTGGCAAGGCCTTTAAAGAGCATTCAAACCTTATTGAACATAAGAAATTCATACTGGAGAGAAACGTTATAAATGTAAAGAATGTGGCAAGGCCTTTATCCATCAGTCGTACCTTACCGTACATCACAGAAGTCATACTGGAGCAAGCCTTACAAATTTGAAGACTGTGAGAGAATTTGGAAGGACTGGTGAACCCTGACTCCACATCAGAGAATTCATATTGGAGAGTAACTATACACATGTAAAGAATGTTGTTTGTTTTTTTTTTTTAACAAGACCTTTTTTACAAGACCTTTAAGCAATGCTAAACCCTCATTCCTTATCAGAGAATGTACAGTAGAGGTGATTTTACAAATATAAAAATTTGGCAAGCCCTTTCATAGTGCTCAAGCTTCCAGCATTGCAGAATTCATACAAGAGAGAAAGCTTATAAGTGTTAAAAATGTGGTAAAGCTTTTGGATTGCTTAACCCTTACGGAGCATCACAGAGTTCATACTGAGGAGAAATACTACAAATGGAAAAGAATGTGGCAAACCTCTAGCTGGAAGTCATAACTTGCTCAACATCATCATTATCATACAGGAGCAAAACTGTAACATGTAAAGAAAGTGGCCAAGCCTTTAAGTGGAATTCAGTCCTTACTGGGTATCCCAAAATGCAGTCTTGGTTAAAACTGTACAAACATAACGAATGAGGAAAGATGTTCTCTTACAGTTCAGAAAACATCAGAGAGTTCAGAGAAGAAAAGTAACTTGAAAGATAAAAATACATAGAAACATATTTCATTGAACCTCAAATGTCCATAAATATCACAGAATTCACAGTATAAAGCAGTACATCAGTCACTTCAGAGATTACATCAAAAAAGTAATAATACACAGATAATGTGTTACTATGCTTCAAAATATAGAAGGGAGGGATTTTTGGATAGGTATAATTTCAATGTGTTTTTATTTCCATTGACCCTATATGAGATTTGTAACTTGCAGTTATTAATGTTTTTTCTACTCCCATAACTCTCAGAAAATTCATTTATTCCTAGTGGGTGTGTGAAACTATGTAGGTGATTATTGTTGCATTAGGTATATTTCTTTCTTAGGTAGGATTCATGCATATCTAATTTTCCATGGAAGATGAAGGACAATGTAACATACAATATATGAGGAAAATCTAAATGAATATTCCTCTTGTTATAACATTGATATAGGTCACCATGAAGTAGGTGTTCAGAACTTCATTCTCCACTTATTAAAACTAAAAAAAATTCTGAATATTACAAATTAAATGTTTTACTAATTGGTCTTTAATGAAAGTGGGATGGCAGTCCAGCAAACTACTGATACATCTTCATAATAGTAATCGTGAGAGAGTATGAGTTGATGGGGCTGAAATGAAGAAATCCTCATAGATATCAGAGCATAGCTAGCTCTTCCGTAAAATGACATACAATTGTACATCCACATTTTTATTTTTATTTTATTTTAATTTAATTTAATTTTTTTAAAGATTTTATTTATTTGAAAGAGAGAGAGAGGGAGGGAGAGCACAGAAGGAGAGGGAGGAGCAGACTCCCTGCTGAGCAGGGGGCCCGATGTGGGGCTCGATCCCAGGACCCTGAGTTCATGACCTGAGCCGAAGGCAGATGCTTAACCGACTGAGCCACCCAGGCGCCCCTACATCCACATTTTTAGAGAATTACCGGAGTCCTGAAAGTGTTTTAGTAGCAAACTTAAGCTGGTAAGAAGTTAAACTAGACTGCTATTAGATGTCTTCTTTAAGCCTCATGGTAATCACAAAATGAAAAAATGTAGTAGATACACAAAAGATAAAGAGAAAATAACCTAAGTATACCCTTACAGAAAATCATCAAATCACAGATAGAGAGCAAATGAATAAGAAAGGGACAAATAATTCTAAACAGCCAGAAAACAATGAAAAGAATGACAACCGTAACTCCATACTTGTACGGATACTTGCTTTAAATATAAAGGGACTAAATTCTCCAATCCAAAGACAGATCGCCTGAATGGAAAGAAATACAAGACCCAACCATGTACAGTCTTCAAGAGTTTAAGAAACGTTTTTTTAAAAGATTTTATTTCTTTGACAGAGACAGACACAGCGAGAGAGGGAACACAAGCAGGGGGAGTGGGAGAGGGAGAAGCAGGCTTCCCTTGGAGCAGGGAGCCCGACGCGGGGCTCGATCCCAGGACCCCGGGACCATGACCTGAGCCGAAGGCAGACGATTAATGACTAAGCCACCTAGGTGCCCTGGGTTTAGGAAACTTTAAGAACACACGTAGACTGAAAGCACAGGTGTGGAAAAATATATTCCATGCAAATGGATTCCAAAAGAAAGCAGGTTAGCTGTGCTTACATCCAGTCAAAATAAACTTTAAGCCAGAGAGTATAGTAAAACACGGCAAAGGTCATTTAAAATAAAGGGCTCACTTTGTGCAGTGTTTTTAACTATGTGGTGTTTGGCAGAATGTCAAAAAAGATTTCCCCCAGTTTGGTTCTGGGAGGACAGGAATAGTATGATTATATAACTCGTGTAGTACTTAACCTCTTTCAAAACCAACACCTTTTTCCATAAATGGTGGTGTTTGTCCACATACTTCAATTGTAGCTTGTTTAAGGTTTGTGAACATTGATATCTTAGGATTCCCCCAAACAAGTAGTTGATTTACAAAATCCTTTTTCTGTGTTTTGAGGGTTGGGGGAAAAAAAAACACTGAGTAACAATTTGAGGAAAACCTATTGCTTTCAGATTTTGATGTGTATGGAAAAAATACAGTTGCAGTGAAAATCTTGGTAATTTGCTATAACAAGTAGCCAATAATTTATCAAAACTAACTTGTAGAGGGCTAATCTTTTCCACAGCATTCAGTTGTCTAACCTCTTGGTATTATACAGTGCATATTTTTTTCACATGTTCTTTAATTAACATTGTTTGCTATTTAAAGATTTTTTTTTTTTTATTTGACAGAGTTAGCACAAGCAGGGGGAGCAGCAGGCAGAGGGAGAGGGAGAAGCAGGCTCCCCGCAGAGCGGGGCGCCCGACGCAGGGCTCCATCACAGGACCCTGGGATCATGACCTGAGCTAAAGGCAGATGCTTAACTGACTGAGCCACCCAGGTGCCCCTGTTGTTATCTGCTATTTAAAATCCCTAAATAAATTACTTGTGCTTTCAAGCAGGTTACCATAATGCCCTTCAGTAAGATTTCTGATATTATTTCAGGGCAGTATTTCTTTATATACAGTTGTAAATGATAGGCTTTATACGGGTCACTTTTGCCATAGTTGTGATAGTGGATTTAGTTGAAGCTGGGTTTTTTCTGAAATGTACATCTTCCCATAAGAAACCTTTACATTCTGGTTGATTCAAAGTTTTTAGCATAGCTTACATGTGGCTAACAGTTGTATACATTATATATGCATTTACTAAATATAAAATATTTACTCCCTTAATATTGAAGAAAGGTAGCTAACACATGTACTTATGATTTGTTTGTGTTACATTAAAGCTCTAGGTTTGTATGTTCATGTAGTGTCTGTATTGACAAGACATTTCTTTTTATTGCTTTCTGCTCCTTGAGCTATATAATAATCTTTTTGTGCATTGGATTGTTGTGTTGTTTCGTTCGAATTTGAATACATAGCAGTCACTTTTAACACATTTTGTTTGATCTATAGTAATCTTTTATACTTTTTCAAATATATATAACCTGTTTTTCCTAAAAAAGATAAAAGGGTCAATTTGACAAATGGATATAACTTTTATAATTATTCACACACCCAACATAAAAGCACTTAACACATTTAGCAACTATTAACAGACGAGAACAGAGGAAGAGACAACAATACATTAGAAGGGGACTTCAATACTGTGCCTTCAATAATGGGTAGATTATCCAGACAGAAAATCAATAAGGGGACCTCAGACTTCAATGATATGAAGCAGACAGACGTCTAACACCGCATCCAGCAACATCTGAAAACACATTCTTCTCACATGCACATGGAGCATTCTCCAGTATAGAGTATATGCTGGGCCACAAAACAAGTCTTAATAAATTTACAATTGAAATCATACCAAGAATCTTTTCCAACCACTATGGCATGAAAGTAGATGTCAGTTATAAGTTCAAAACTAGAAAATTCACAAATATGTGAAAAACATGCAACCTTATTCATAATAGCCAAAATAATGGAAATACCTTGTTCATTGTCAGATGAGTAGATAATATGGTACGTATGTACAATGTATACCAGATATAATTAACAATACATTTGAGGGCGCCTGGGTGGCTCAGTCGTTAAGCGTCTGCCTTCGGCTCAGGTCATGATCCCAGGGTCCTGGGATCGAGCCCCGCATCGGGCTCCCTGCTCAGCGGGAAGCCTGCTTCTCCCTCTCCCGCTCCCCCAGCTGGTGTTCCTGCTCTCGCTCTCTCTCTCTCTCTCTGTCAAATAAATAAGTAAAATCTTTAAAAACAAAACAAAACAAAACAAAAAAACAATACATTTGAAAGTTGCTAAGAGAATAGCTCTTAAAAATTCTTATCACACGAAAACTTGTAACTCTGAGGTGATAACTATGTTTTGCAATATATACATAAATCATAATGCACCTTAAAATAATGTTATATGTTAATTATATCTCAATGAAACTGATAAAAAGTGAAATAAGCAGATTAGGGGTTTCCTAGCCGCAGGGATAAGACAATGGGGATGGTGACAGTTAAAGAATATGAAGTCTCTTTAAGAGGTGATTCGAGGTAAAATTGACTATGGTTTCCTTGCACCTATTGTGAATCAGTTAAAAACCTACCATTTGTACATTTTAAATGGGTAAATTATACAGCATGTAAATTCTATGCAAATAAAGCTGTTTAAAAAGAACCCCAAATAAGAAATGCCTGTATAAGAAGACCTAGTATTATATCAAGACTACATAAGTTGAACTATTAAACACACATATATGTGTAAGAGTTCAAGGAGAATTTTAGGATTTAACTTTCTCCTGTGTTTTAAATTTTGTGATAATACAAAAACAGTTTAAAAGAAGCACATGGGAAGGATGTTTTGTCAAATTACACATTAGTATGAGTTATGTTCCACACTTTGATGTTGGATGAAGAAAATGTACCGATGCTAAAATCTGGGTTTCTCCAAGGAAACAGTATCAATAGAATGGATATCTATGTATCTCTTTTTGTATCTTCAATATATTTCTATAGACCTAGAGATACAGAAATAGATATAGGCATATCATAAAGTAGAAATAGATCTCTATTTCTCTTTGTATCTCTCCATATATAGAGAGAGGGAAAGACTTCTTTAATGAATTTGCTAACCCACTTGTGAAAGCTGGCAAGTCTGATGTCTGCAAGGAAGTCCAGCAGGCTAGAGGGCTAGGGAGGAGCTGATGTTGAAGCTGGAGAATCTGAAGACAGTCTGGAAACAGACATAGGTCAGTAGGAAAAAGCACCTTTGGAATATACAGTTAATTACTATGTTCTCCGGAATAGACTGTCTAGTGAGTGGTATGGATTTATTTGCATACAACTTTAATATAAACGATTTGAAATGGAAAAAAATACAAATAATTTCTAAAAAGAGTTAAACATCATCTCAGAATATTTTGACTAAATATATGGGAATATATAGCATTTTCAAGCAAGCACTAGTGCATGCCTTCAACCAAAGACAAAATTAGAATTATGGTAGATATATAACAATATAGTAAAGAACATACACATTTTCTTAGATATTATAAGTAAATAAAAATTAGTGGAGAAAATATTTTAATTATTAAACAGGATTAAAAGACAAAAAATACCTCTGCAATTTAAAGCTTATTTTTCTAAGTATAGGAAAAATTAATTGATAGAATAACTTGAATATTCAATAATGAAAATTGCTCCAATTTCACAGCTAGTAAGTAGAATACAAATAAATACAGGGACATCACTTTTAGCCTCATGACAGACAAGATTAAAATGAGTGGTAATAAGGAGTGTTGGTGAGGCCAGGAGGAAGAACATACACTATGTATAAAATGGGATATAAGTGTAACTTTGGGGAATAGCTCCTGTCCAGTAGCTATAAAAATTTTGAATTCCTTCACCTTTGAAGCAGTAATTACAGTTTACATTCTACAACTCAATGCGATCTATACAAATCTGTCTGAAACAGAAATCACATTTTCTTTATATGGAGGAAATTAATAATGACATAGGTGATCAATAAGAAAATATTTACATGGATATTTTAAGGTATGTCCTAATTCCATTTTTACTAATAAAACATCTCTAGGGGCGCCGGGGTGGCTCCGTTGGTTAAGCGTCTGCCTTTGACTCAAGTCACGATCCCAGGGTCCTCAGAGCAAGACCTGCGTCAGGCTCCCTGCTCATGGGGAGCCGGCTTGTAGCTCTCCCTCTGCCTCTGCCCCTCCCCCCGCTCATGGTCTGTCCGTTGCACTCTGTCTCTCTCTCAAATAAATCTTTTTAAAGAAAATCTCTAAAGTAGATCACACAAATGTTGAGAAAAGCTGCATCACATTGTATGACACAACATGCACATAAAATAGCATGCGTCTTTTTAACTAAATTTCCATCTATATTTATAGAAGACTTAACATTATACAGCTAGAAAATCCGAGTGTATGTTTCTGTAGAGACGGAGTCATAATGCATATATAATAGTAAAGAATATAATTTATTTCTCATTCAGAAGTGTTTGAAATATTTACCCAAGAAGAAATGTTGCTTTGGTAACAACTGTTGGAACCACACTTGAAACTGTCCATCTGATCACAAAGCCAAAGTTCTAGGTTGTTTCCTAGTTAAATTGTAAGCATTTTTCTCTCATTTATAATGAATGCTCCAGAACAATTATTCGATATACAACTGGCCTTCAGTTCAATGCATGTAGTATATATTATTTGACAGACCTCCAGTTTTTAGATATCTAGGTTGATTCTATTTTTAAAAATTTTATTTTATTTTATTTTAAAGATTTTATTTATTTGACAGAGAGAGACACGGCGAGAGAGGGAACACAAGCAGGGGGAGTGGGGGAGGGAGAAGCAGGCTTCCCGCGGAGCAGGGAGCCCGACGCGGGGCTTCATTCCAGGACCCTGGGACCATGACCTGAGCTGAAGGCAGACGCTTAACGACTGAGCCACCCAGGTGCCCCCAAAATTTTATTTTTTAATAAATCAAGTTTGTCATATGATATTAAAGACAGTGTTGGTAAGAACTGATTGCAGGTTATGGAATGATTTATGCTATTCCCTATAACACCTGTATTTGGTATTTGGTATTCAGTAATGCGCTCGTTCATCCTCTAATGAGTTTCTTAAGTTCTGGCAGAGGCAAGTACTCTGCATTTTTCAGGACTTTGCACTTTTTTGGGGCCACTGACCCCGTCTGGACTACATGTGCAGTTTCTTTAATCCCGGTCTACACGGAGCAGCCCGAGTATCCAATGTCCATCCACTAAGCACGACAGGCGGTCGTCCTCTTCGATATCCAGAAACTGCCAACTCCAAAAGGATCTTGGGCATCAAAGCTGATCCACCCCCATCGCAAACCGTCTCAAAAGCTCTAGGTCATTATTTCATGGTGAAAATTGTTCAGGGCATGTAAAAAGCCTGAGGAGAAAGAAGTGAGAACTGACAGGAGATTCTATGATATAGGAGATTCTATGAGGAATATTCAGAGAGCCAGCCTTCAGTAGAACAAGAAAAACAAGTCAATGAAAAGAAGCCCATTGAGCAGGACACCTCAGAGGTAGAGAAGTAAAGGGTTTCAAGTTGCAAAAAGATGGAATTGCACAAAGACAGGAAACATCACGGACCTGAGACATCCCATCACTCAAAACCAGGGGGGAGTCTCCCTCTACCTCTGCCTGCCGCTCCCCCTGCTTGTGCTCTCTCTCTCTCTCTCAAATAAATAAAATCTTAAAAAACAAAAAACAAAAAACATTTCTCTATCCTGTTAAAAAAATGTAAACGCAACAACAAAAACTCTCAGAACTACTAATTTACCCTTTCTGTATTTTTCTGTTCTTCCGTATTTCACTCTTATAGTATACGAACACTTTTTTCTAATCAATAGGGAAACAGAAGATGAGGCAGATAGGTGGGGCCCAGTATCTACATCTTCATGGTTAGTACAGGACCCCTAGTGCCTACCCAGCTCGCAGGGTATTATTGGGATGAAATAATATCATATATGTGAAGTTGCCAACACGGTGCACCATAACTTCCTTGTGAACACAAAATTAGTGCTCAATCAACATTGCAGTAATCAGTGTATACACGTTGTTTTCCAAATAGACACTTGCTCAGACATCAGTGCATTCACTAGCCTTCTTTCTGTAAACCTTAAGGTGCTATATAAGCATGTGGTCCTTCAGGGTGGTGATGGTGGTCTTTGCTGGGAACCGACAGTAAACTCACAACAGTGAAAAGTAAATAGTAAACTCTTTCCTGGGAACTCACCAGGAGTTTTTTGTGTTGACGTAAGATGGTGGGTGTGGGGGGCTCAGGTGTGCTGTGCCTGCATTCTCTAGTGTAGCCACTAAACGAGGGTCTCCAGGAGCAGCATCAGCACTAACAAGGAACTTGTGATAGATGCCAATTCTCGGACCCCATTCCAAACCTTCAGAATCACCATTTCTTCTATGGAACCTGGAACACCAAATGATTTCTATGCACATTAAAACTTGAAAGCACTTAAGTGCTTATCAGCCGGGGTTTACAGAGAAGATCCCATGGCGAGTTTTAAGAACCACCATCATCACCTGGGCCCTCTGCCAGAGTCTGTCTATTGGTCAGGGTGAGGACATCAGTGCTGCTTTAACCGTGTGCTTCAGGTGCTTCTCGGGTAGACCAGGGTGAAGCCCAAGGATTCGCAGACACACTTGTGAGAGCTGAGTCCGGCTTTCTGGTGAAGAGAAGATAACAGACTGTTTGGTCTGCGATTGGAAGGGGCAGGTCAGTGCAGCCCACGTTCCCCGTGCTGTGGCAGGACTTGTGGTTTTCTGTGGGAGGGGAGGACATCTGAAACCGGGAAGGAGAAAAACACACAAGTGTCCACATAGGAGCTCCTTTTTTCTGAATCTTTCCTGTGACAAAGTAGAGGTCGGCCTTTTGTGCATTTCAAGATCCTTCTGCCTCTGAGCTGATGATAGCAGGTAATGAGGCCGTGTTGAGGCCTTTAAACGCTTACAGGTGTGATTTCTCTATACACTCGCACCCGAGAAAACAATCAAGAGCAGGAGGGAGAGGAAGAAATGGCTGCTTCTCAGGTAAGTTTTGTCTTGACTTAGCTCAGGGCCGTGCCCCATTTCTTACCCAAATGCCATGTGTGTAAAATTTGCACGTACACTTCTCTACCTCTGTTTGTCCTTCCTAACGAATTTGTTTTGGACTATTTATCCTTTTAATGATAGTCAACGTGAACTCTTTAGGATATTTCTCTCTTACATCACTGGGGCTGTCTCTCCATTTTCTCCAACTGGGCTTTTTAAGCAGCATGAAGAATTCCTAACATGAATTCATGACATGGTACTATTGAAAATATTCCCACTATGACAGATTAACAAGAGGATGTGTTGATACTCAAGATTCTCACTTGGGGATGTGTTGGGTTTCAGGACCCCAGTGAAGGGGGAGAATATATAATATTTAGGTTCTGTCTGGGTGTGGTCTGAGTCTTTGGAAACTAGATGAACATGAACAAACCAGGTGGCTGTTGTGCCCAGGATAAGTCAATGTTCTGAAAAAGAAACTTGCTGTCTAGATTGCTTCAAAGAAAGACTTTGAAATAAAGATTACAGGACATGGGAGCAATCTGTGGCTTGAAATTTCATAACTGCTATATTTTCACATTTGGGATCCTATTTGTTTTTTTTTGTTTTTTTTTTAGTAAACAATATCGCAGCAGTGATGAGTCCTATGTGCTTCAGGCCCATGATTGCAATTTTTCTCATTACAGCTGATGTTAACTTTGTTCACTTTGTTCAGGGTCTCTCAGCCAGATTCCCCCGGAAAATGAAGGCTCTCACCTTTGTATACTGGAGATCCTGGTCTTTGCAAATAAAGGTTCTAAATTAGTCTGGACCTTTAAGTTTCCATTTTATTCTGCACAATGGCACAGATATTGTCTTTATTTTTGTATTTTTAGCAAAAGGAAACAAGTATATAATTGTATGTTCACATGTCTTAAAATTTTATAGTGTAACTCAGCCCAAATGACATCATTTCAAGGAAATAATCAGGCGTTTGTTGGTGTAAGGAAGTATTCATGATGTTTTATCTTGGCTTGAACATTTCCCTTCCCTGAGGTTATCTGCAACCTTCCCTCTATATTTGTGATAATTCTAGAAACTACATGGCATAGAATATTGTTGCCCACATCTTAAAATCAGATTTCTATTTTAAGATTTTATTTATTTGACCAAAAGAGCACAAGTAGGGGGAGCAGCAGGGGCAGAGGGAGAGGGAGAAGCAGGCTCCCCGCTGAGCAAGGAGCCTGATACGGGGCTCAATCCCAGGACTCCGGGACCACGACCCGAGCCGAAGGCAGACGCTCAACCAACTGAGCCACCCAGGCGCCCCAGATATCTATTACTTTTGATTCAGTAGTACTTGTAAGCGGAGTTAAGGAGCTTAACATTGAAAAAGCTTTCCTAAGTATTCTAAAAAGGCCATTACAGAATTGCATTTCAAGAAATAATTTTCTAGGGGTGCCTGGGTGGCTCAGTTGGTTAAGCCATTGCTTCGGCTCAGGTCATGATCCTGGAGTCCCGGGATCGAGTCCCACATCGGGCTCCCAGCTCAGCGGGGAGTCTGCTTCTCCCTCTGACCCTCTTCCCTCTCGTGCCTCTCTATCTCTCATTCTCTCTCTCAAATAAATAAATAAAATCTTTAAAAAAAAAAAAGAATTTTCTATATGCTTCTCTACCGAGCATAGTGCTGGATTTGAAATTGTACATTCTCCATCAAGTCATGTTTTTTTCTTATAAACAGGGCTTGCTCTCTCCAGACTGTGTCTGGTCAACTTCTTTGAAAAAGGAAAGAGCCCGACCCATGAAGAGAAAGGAGACAGTAGCCACACACCCAGGTAGGTGGGAATGAATGAAGCAGATGACACAGGTGGGGGCCAAAGGAGAAACCTCGACCTTAAAATGTGGCTTAGGATGCTCTGCTTGAATGGAATGATTCTGGAAGCTTACGTTTAATTCTCTGGTGGTCACAGAGGGACATCTCCTGTCTCACTCTTCATGTGCTCCTACATCCTCTAAGGACTTCTGTTCTAGTGTCTTCCATGACATTCACAGTGAAATCCAAAAGCCTCCCCATGGCCAGTGAGAGTGTATGTGATCTGATTGCTATTCCATTGCTTGTGGAAGCATGTGAAAATCTGTACACCTAGGTAGTTTCAAAGTGGAGGCCCCAATGTGATTTACTCTAATTTTTGGGTGCACTGGTCTCCTGCAGACACACACAAAGTCTGGTACAAAATCAGGAATGTTGTGTAGACTGACCCTCCCCATCGAATCTTATGCAGAACAGCCCTCCCCATGGAGGCTTTCCCACTGACTAGACCCTGTGCTCTGTCCTCAGAAATGTACTTGAGGGGGTGCCTGGGTGCAGACAGTTGGGCATCCGACCCTTGGTTTCCGCTCAAGTTTTGATCTCAGGGTTTGGGATCAAGCTCTGTGTTGGGCTCCGCACTCATTGTGGAGTCTACTTAAGACTCTCTCTGCCCCTCCCCTTTGAAATAGGTCTTAAAAAGAAAAAAAGATGTACTTGAGAGCCTCAATGTTTACATTGGTGTCACAGTGGAATGAGTTGGGCCACTTCATTAAGACCTAATTAATGCTAGGCTCCATCAAGGACAAAGTGCCAGAATCTTTAGGGCTGGGACATTGGAAATGGTAGTTCTAAAAGCTACACAGGGGTTCCCAACGTGAAGCAAAACCTGAGACCAGCTCTTCTGAACATTCCTTGTCAAAATTTCATGTATATACAAACCAGTTGAGGTTCCCATTAAAAACAGACTCTGGGGACCCACATTCAGATATCATGAATCCCTAGGTGTGGATGAAGCCCATTAATGTGTACTTCTAACAGCCATTGATGTTGCTGTTCCCAGGCTTTGTTTCCAGTAGCCCTAATCTAGAGAAAGCAGAAGAGCACACCTGAGTCCCTCATACCAAACCATCCTATGTCAACAAATAACTGCCATTCCCAGTGAAGACTACTAGCAGCTTCCACAAAGATGAGATTTTCTGCTCATCCCCTGCAAGTTGGGAAGGGACTAGATAAGGCAGTGGAATCTGAGCAAGGCTGTTGGGGATAAATAGTATGTGCTCATTCATGAAAGGAATGTTTATTGAGCATCTACTACGTGCTCCAGGTATATGAGGATGCAGGGCCCAGGACGCTGCTGGGAATCTTGCATACATTATACATGTTAAACTTTCTAATGCCCTGGGAATTGGGTACTATATGATCATTTTTCCCAGGAGGATTTGGATACTGGGTGTGCCTTCTTGGGAGTAGAAATTCTTTTTTCATGATCAGTAAGCTTAAAAACAATGTTGGATATGATGGCACATATATAGAGAGCAGACTGGGAGACAGGAAGGAAGGGTGGAGTAGAGGCTCTGAGGGAAATCTGAAGGGTTTTTATGTATTTGGTTAACTTTAATGTGTGGACTATCAATGGACATCCCGGGAGTGGAAGGTAGGATGCTATGTGTTATCTTGGAAGCACTGTTTTAACCAGAAAGGTGAAACTGACTCACCAAATTATAAGTCCTTTGTTCTCCTTTACCTGAGTCTGAGCCTCAGGAAAGTGGGAATGCCAAGTTGGGCCACCCAGGAGATGGAGCTGACAGGAATTCTGTTTTCTGAACTGTTTTGAGAAGTGAGGATCAGGGACTGGCAGAGGAGTGTGGAGGGCAGTTTTGTGGTCTCAGGTTATTGGCAGAATCTGAACTGACAATTTTCTTAGGCTCTGCAAGCCTCGTTTAGGCAGAGGGACTATCTCCTATGGAGATTCGGGGGCAGCTGAGCTCTGTGCCCACAGTGTTAGGCCTGAAGTTTGAGACAGGTATCCAGGGGTGTCAGAAGGTCTGCTGGAGAGGTTGGACTGATGGGCACCTTAAGTGTTCATATTGCACAGGGTGATCAGGGATGACCAATCCCTGTTCCCCATCTGCTCTGGTGTCCTCTGCGTTGTGGCAGGTGCCTGACTCAGGACCTTGAGGGCTTCACCTGTGTTCTTTCTCTGCACACATGTGAAGTTTTGGCACTAGGAAGGGCAGAGATGGGCGAGGGCATCAAAAACTCTGAACGTGATAACACCATCAGAGGGAGATCTGGTCTGACGTAGATCTGGTCCCAGCTTGCCTGAAGGGTGATCTCAGACGTCTGGATTTGATTGAGATGGGATTCAAGACTGGTGCTCTGGAGACCAGGGCAGGTGAAGGGAGGAGCGCGTGACTGCAGGTTTTGGCCCTGAGAAGGGCAGTGTGTGCCATAAGTCCTCTGTGCTCATGTGTAACACCTGGTGGGAAACTCGTGGGGAGCCATAACCGGGAGTGAAATCTGGGGAAGTGAGATGGAGTCCTGTTAGTTTCTTGTGCGCATGTGTGAAGGTGAGCGAGGAGAGGCAGGAAAAGATGTCACACTGAGTTCTGAGCCTACGTTGCAAACGGGAGAGAAACGTAGGCTACATCAGAAAAGTGCTCCAAATGAAAGGTGGTAGTGTTTAATGTTAAAAGATGAAGTGATATGGGCCACGTGGGTGACTCAGTTGGTTAAGCATGGGATTCTCATTTTGGCTAAGGTCAAGATCTCAGGATGGTGAGATTGAGCCCCCAGTATGGGCTCTGAGCTCGGTGCAGAGTCGGTTTGAGACTCTGTCATTCTCTCTCCATCGGCCCCTCCCCCTGTTCGCTCTCTCTCAATAAATAAAATCTTTTAAAAAGAGATGAAGTCGGGGAGCCTGGGTGGCTCAGTCGTTAAGCATCTGCCTTCGGCTCAGGTCATGATCCCAGGGTCCTGGGATCGAGCCCTGCATCGGGCTCCCTGCTCCGCGGGAAGCCTGCTTCTCCCTCTCCCACTCCCCCTGCCTGTGCTCTCTCTCTGGCTGTGTCTCTCTGTCAAATAAAATCTTTAAAAAAATAAAAAGAGATGAAGTGATACGCATTCAAATTTTCAAGAGTTAATTTCTTTATTCAAATGACTAGGCATGTTCCACCTCTAGGACCTAGCAATGAGGTTTTTATAGAGAGGATATGGAAGAAAAGCAAGGACATTGTTTGATTGGATATACCTAAAGCAGTTGCCTTATTTTTGGAAGGCCTAGTTGACAGTAATTGTTTGTTCTTAAGTTCATTTTCTTCCATTCCAGTGTATTGACTGTGAATTAAGTTGGGGTTTGTTTACAGAGGCTACCAAGGCATTAAAGTCACCTGAGTCTATGGCTTCCCTGTTTAATTTCTTTAACATTGGAAACAGTAGGTAGGATATTATGGTTGTTGTGGTCGTTGTTTTTATCTATTTGCAAGGTTAGTTCAGCAATTGTCCAGTCATTGTAAGAATGCACACACATGACGGTACAACAGTCTCATACCCAGAACCACCCAGTTAAGGCACATGTGTACAAATCAAAGATCCACATTTCATGATGTGTGTTATAGCAGGAGACAGGTACATTTAACTATGTAAGTGTATAAACAAGGAGGTGTTTCAACAAGGGTGTTATATTTACAATTACTGTGGGATATGATGTTTTAGGAATGCAGTAAATCTGTTTCTACTGGTGTGAAACCACCACCTCAAGTCGTAATCCTCAGTACTTGTAATTGTAACTTTATTGGGCAATAGGATCTTTGCAGATGTAGTCAAACTAAAATGAGGTCAGACTGGATTCAGGTAAACCTGAATTCAATGACTGCCAACCTAATGACAAGAGGGAAATTTAGACACACACAAAACAGTTTGTAATGATGAAGGCAGAGACTGAGCAATGCATCTACTAGCTGAGGAATGTCAAGGATAGCTGACAGTCCCCAGAAATTAGAAAAAGGGAAGACTCAATTCTTGAGATAAAGTGTGGCCGTACCAATAGGTTGGCTTCAGATTTCTAAGAACCTCCAGAACTGCGAGACAGTAATTTTTCGGGTTGTTTAGCTCCCATAGAAACCCCAAAATCACAAACTTCCATAAACAAAAACTTCCTCTCCTTAAATTACTTTTTATAACCTACTCCAAATTTAATGACAACTTCATTATAAAATTTTGTCACTTTGAAGACCATGTGGGTGAACCACTAAAAGTCATAATACCAGTATGGTCAATTGATATAATCCCTAAATAAAAAGAATTGCCTTTTATAGATCCCCAAATTATGCTTTTATCCAAGACTGCATGTGTATAAACTTTTCATATTCACTGGAGATCTTTAAAAGATCAAGTATATCTTTTTGCCCTCCGTTAACACACATTCAAGTTCATATATGCCCATTTGCACACGAATTTAAATATACTAAGTTTCTTCCATAACTTCATATTTCAAATGAATACCATCTCTAGGATGGATTGTGCCAACTTTGTAAGTTGACCCATCATTTCTCTACTGCCCCAAACTGAATTTGCCACCCAGCTGCACCACAGCCTACTTCATTATTCTGCACGTCCATTGTTTTCTTCAGCTTCTTGAATGACCATCATGTGCCTCCTTATTGATAAAATTGTCCTAAATTCCCATGCCTACTTAACATTTGGGAAATCTTCATTTGTCACATTGAAAGTTACTCAAATATTTCTCTGTAATCTACAGATTATTTTAGCACCTAACATTTCATTAACGCACAGACTCTAAACTTTCCACTGTAAACATTAATAAATTTGAATTATACAAGTCCGCAATAAATACATAGCAATTCCCTTACATTCCCTTAAACTGCTATTACAATTTACTTTTAATTATTGGGGCAGGACTCAGTCTGTCTTGGTCACTACTTGTCTGTAATGTGTTGAACAATAGAGCTTAGGCTTGGCAGGAGATCAATGAATAAATATCTGAACATTGTTAAAACATAGAATTTACATCTCTCTAATTAAGGGATTTGTATTCCTTATCCAGTCCCAGCAGAGCCCAGAGAGTCTGGCGTCATGACTCACGAGAAGAAAGGGGCAGACAGTTGGGAAACATGCAGCAAATAGTGCAGAGATGTTTACCATTAACCAATTGGGGTTATTAACAAGAGCACTACACGCCTGGAAGATGGAGGGGAGAGCGTTCAGTGATACAAAGGTGCTCAGCACGACGAGGATGTTCTGGGTAACTGTGGTCTCCTGGGAGGATCTGGGGCAAACCCAATTTCTATGAATGTGGACCCCTGCCTCTTTTTCCTGGGCAGCATGAAAATCAGGGAGCCACTGGCCCAGATCATGAGCCCCAAAGGTAAAACACCAGAGAATAATAGACATTCACGAATAGTGGCACTGTGATTTCTCCTTGAAATGTAGCAGAACAGTATCCAAAATCTTCCTTCTTTGTGATGGTAAAGCTGCTCAATTCGGCAGTCACATATACAGGAAAAATCAAATTTATCAGTGTATATAGCATCCAAAAAGGAACATATAGGACTCAATGTACTTGGGAGCTTTTACTTTAAATTCCGCCCACCTGGAGTTCCAGGACTGACCACGATCCCCTGAAATACACTCAGGAGGCAGGTGATGCCAACACACACCCCTGCCTACTTTGTGAACATAGAACACAGTTTGCATCCAAAATCATTAAGAAAAAATTTCAACCCCAAACCTGACGTTGTCTGGGTGATTCCTTTAGAAAGAATAACCAAGGAGTTGGCTCTGGTCAGGTGTTTGAGAATAAAAGAAAAGGAAGGTATAATGGTAAACAAGAGAAAAATTCCTCAGGATTTCAACTATAATAAAAATGATACTCCTATTGTCAAGTGTCTGGAGGCTATTCTGCTGGTTTCCAGATGACTGGTTATTCACCTTTGTTGCCAGATTCCTATTGGAAATATGAGGTAGGAGTTAAATGGAGCAGGTCCGCTGAAGGCCAATAGTTTGCATTTATTACTAGTTCCTACTCAAAGAGAATTACTAAAATATAGGTCCTTTTGTTAAGAGGCTTCTAATCCTTTACCGTACTAGCCTTTATATTAACAATTTGTATAAACCACTGCCATGAACACTGTCCATGTGTGCATTTTTAAAATCTTAACAACTCGTTAGTAAGGGCCCATACATAGTTTTTATTTTCACATGAAAACGAAGTAGGTACAGAATGGTTAGCCAATAAGTGAAAATGCATACACTGCTTAGGGACAGAGTGCTGGGGTTGTAGCAAAGATGATATTCTTAGCTACTGTGCTATACTAATTATGACACCTGGGTTTTGAAATAAATTAGACCTATATTTAGTTTTGCTTCCTATACATTTTAATTTAGGTTGATGGGTTTTTTTTTTCAATTTTGGTTTTCACAAATTTTTTTTTTTTTGGTATAAATATTCTACAGGTCAATATCAACTATGAGAAAAGACTTGGGTTTTTTTTTGTTTTGTTTTGTTTTTTTAAGATTTATTTGACAGAGACAGCGAGAGAGGGAACACAAGCAGGGGGAGTGGGAGAGGGAGAAGCAGGCTTCCCGCAGAGTAGGGAGCCCGACGCGGGGCTCGATCCCAGGACCCTGGGATCATGACCTGAGCCGAAGGCAGACACTTAACTACTGAGCCACCCAGGCACCCCAAGATTTGGGGTTCTTAACATGTTAGGTGAACTGTTGAGTATAATAGGAAAAAGAATTTCCCCTATGACCAACCTGGATTTAATGAAAACAGAATGACTCCATTATTAGAGAAGACTTCTTTGCTTGTATGCCAGTGTCAAAGGGCAATGTCAGATATCACAGTAAGTGCACAGTAATATCACATTATGAAACAATTGACATGATACCCTATGAAACTTAAGTCTGACATAATGTGTAGAAATGGATGTTGACTACTTTCAAATCATGTATTTGTTCACACCTGAGTTAAATGAAACTATTACGAATAAACTGAGATGTGTGAAATCGTGTGCATAGTAGAAAGTTGTGGAGAAATGCATGTTGAGCTTAGACTTGATACTAAAATATTTTTATATTTTTTTAATATTTATTTGAGAGAGAGAATGAGATAGAGCATGAGAGGGGGGAGGGTCAGAGGGAGAAGCAGACTCCCCGCTGAGCGGGGAGCCCGATGCGGGACTCGATCCCGGGACTCCAGGATCATGACCTGAGCCGAAGGCAGTCGCTTATCCAACTGAGCCACCCAGGCACCTGATACTAAAATATTTTTAAACCAGAGAAAATGTCACAAGATGCATTTGAGCCTGGCAACTGCTCTATGAAACACATGATGCAAAGTTTTTTTTAATACTCTTCCTCACTTCAACAGTCTCTCCATAATCCTCAGAAAACATGTTCTAGGAGAGACAGAATCAATGTCTCCCTTATGTACATCATAACCCATAGTTAGAAAAAAATATATATTAGAAACTCTCACTCGGGGCGCCTGGGTGGCTCAGTCGTTCAGCGTCTGCCTTCGGCTCAGGTCATGATCCCAGGGTCGTGGGATCGAGCCCCGCATCGGGCTCCCTGCTCGGCGGGAAGCCTCCTTCTCCCTCTCCCGCTCCCCCTGCTTGTGTTCCCTCTCTCGCTGTGTCTCTCTGTCAAATAAATAAAATCTTAAAAAAAAAAAAAACTCACTCAGAGACTACTCTTGTATAGGATTACATGATTCCAAGAGATCCACCCTGCTCATTACCAGTACAAATGTATTGCAGGCACCCTTCAGTAATCCTGAAAAATTAGTCTAGATAAACTGAAGAGATTGATTTAAGAACTGTAATCCTTAAGCATCTTAAAAGTCAGATTTCATTATTACTTGGATTCAACACCAACAAACACTGCCAGTAAGGAGTGTGGTAAATTACATCGTGAGCCATCAGGGATTGGTATAGTGCCAAAAGCCCCATTTCTCTCCACCAGCTCAGCTCATGCCTCAGGAATTTTCCTCACTCCTATGTAGCTTTTGAACTGGAGAACAGTCCACCCCAAAATTCCATTTACTCACATGAGCACCCAGACTGTTGATCTGCTTCCTTCCCTTACGGACTGTGTCCCTCACACTGAAACAGTAAATACATAATGCTTTTCTGCTTCCAGGAAGGTGGATTGAGTGTGAAGGTTTTAACAACTCTTGCATGTGTGACAGGGAGGCAGCCAGACCCTGAGATATGGATGTGTGATTCTATGACCTCACCTCCCTTCAGAACGGCAAATTATTATTTAACCTGTAGTGGCAATGACAGTGCAGGCTTGGGGAACTTGGAACCTTTATGGGGGTGAGGGGGAATTCCTGTTGCTACCAAAAACAATCACAACCTCCTATTAGCATCTCTAAAGAGACCATCTTCATGGAGTTTAGGAGAAGCTCACCTTTTGTATGATCCATGGATGCAGATAGGATCTCATATAGAGGAAAGAGGAAATTCTGCGCCCTGACATGTAACGGACTGACAATGTAGCAATAAAGCTCATTGACTCCGTGGATTCTCTCTTTGCTGAGTTGTTATTCTGCCTGAAAATGAATTTTTTTTTTTTACTAATTTGTAGGCACAGAGATATACCATCTCTTAATTTAGGAGCAGAAATTTGGAATATGACAACATACTTGCTAAGGATATTCAATGAGACACAAGTAAAAAACAACATGAAGCCACTAATGTGCATTAGAAATTATTAGATTCATTGCATGACTCAATTCCAATGAATTTGAAAGTTAAATGATAAATTTTTGTGGGAAAATGTGATTGAGTAATATTGACCCCAATCATACAGGAAGTCTAAATAACACCATATCCAAAGATTTGTAAATAAACCAAAGCACCATCATCACATGGTTTCACAGGCAGATTCTCCCCTTTAAAAAAATGTCAGGGGTGCCTGGGTGGCTTAGTCATTTAAGCGTCTGCCTTTGGCTCAGGTCTTGATCCCAGGGTCCTGGGATCGAGCCCCACATCAGGCTCCCTGCTCAGCGGGGAGTCTGCTTCTCCCTCTGCCCCTTCCCCTGCTCATGCTTGGGCACTCTCTCCCTAAAATAAAATCTTAAAAAAAAAAAGTCAATTCAATTCTCCTCACTCAGTTCAAGATCACTGAATAACTAGCACACTACCCTTGTTGAATCTTATGTCACAGGCACTCATTACTTTTGTAAGAAATGAAGGAAAATAAAATTTGAGCATACACCAACCCTTGATATTTCTAATTAACAATTCCAAAATTTGAATCTGGCTCACTATCTAATTATCCTCAATTTCTAAGTGAGGGATTAGAGTATGATGGTGGAGAAGCCACCCATACACACATCACACACACATGCAAACAGACATGCACGTACACAAACAGCATCATGTACACATACTTAAAACCAAATGCTCTGTCACAAGCATGATCACACATTTACCACCTCAACTTGAGTCACACAACACACACACTCATATGATCAGTCACATTCACATGATCACATACCACAACCACAGTGTTGTGTATCATGACATGTTCATACGTGGAAGAATAGTAATGCTTCCAGAACTCAGGGTGATTGAAAAAATGGGACCTTTTGCACCTTTTATACTTTCCAAACCCTCAACATCCCACCAGGAAAGTGTGTGCGAGTGCACCATTTAAAGAGTGCAGTGACCATTGCCTCTTCAGGATGGGGTGCCTAGCAGGGAAGCTGGAGTATTTGTATGACAATGTAAGTGAGAATGTGCAGAGTAAGAAAGAAGACACAGCATGTACAGGGTAAGACACAGGAAGGGGAGCGTAGGGCTAGATGACATGCAGGGAGCATGGGGGTGTGGGGAGAGGGTGCAAAGGGAGAGTGCAGCTGAAGAATGAGGTTGAAGGTCACAGATTAAAATCTATGGTGGGTTTAATGGTACAAGGGACAACGTACGCAAAGAAGTTAAGGGGTTGGGGGATTGTGGATACTTAGGGCTAAAAATGCAGGGAGTCACAGTAGCAAAGGGGATAACTGGGAATAATTCAAAGCATGAAAGACAACTGCGTACTTTTCATCTGTACAAGCTAAATTTTGCCACATAACCACATCATCTTCTCTGTGTAGGTTTTTGTGTTTTCACGTGAGAATAATGTTGACCTTAAAACTAAAACCGTTATTTTTGCCCGTAAAAATGGGTTTATTTGGGACTAGCAGAATTGCAAAGAGGTACAGGCAAGCTATGGCAAAACAATAGCTTAGCATGGAGAACAAAGTGGGGAACACACTTTTCCCGTGGAAGATGTGGGGTTTGGAAGGGCTGCCATAAACAAAAAGCCCATTGGAGTAAACTGCGTGTTTGGAGTGTAGTGGCTTCTCATTGGTGAGCTGGGGCAGTCTCTGGCTCTGCTGTTACCAGGCAAGGAGAAAGCCTCTCTTCATCCTGCAGGGGAAGTTCGGTGGAAAGGCTTCTTCCTGTTGAGGTCCGCAGTTGGAGTGGTAGGGCATAGGAGCGCCCCCTTCTGGCTTCCCAACTCCTTTTCAGGGAGGCTTCCATTACTCAACTTCACAGTAACATGCAGGTATCCTGATATGTTGGCCCTTTCAGTATCAGAATATTTATTCCCTAACAATAAGATCATTCTTGCTACATAACCACAGTACACACTTTGCACACTACCGCTGTTATTTATTTTTTTAAGCTTTATTAGAGAGCTAGCGCACACAAGCAGGGGGAGCCCCAGACAGAGGGAGAAGCAGGCTCCCCGCTGAGCAGGGATCCCAGTGTGGGACTCAGTCCCAGGACCCTGAGATCATGACTGGGGCCGAAGGCAGACACTTAACCGACTGAGCCACCCAGGTGTCCCACCACTGTGATTCTATATTCATCCAGTAGAGAGTCCATATACACATTTTCTCCAGTCATACAATCATGGCTTTCGCCATGTTTTCTTCTCCAGGATTCAGTCACGTTACAAGGCTTGCATTACTCGTCTTGACTCTGCCGTCTCTAGTTTCTTTCTCCTGGAACAGTTGTCTCCATTTTTTTTTTTTTTTTAATCTTGTATGACACGATTTTGTGGAATGCACATCTAGTTTCTCAGGATGTCCTGTATGAATTTCTCTTCAGAATCCAGCTACAGGGGTGAGTCACACCGAGACACACACAACTGTATAACCCTCTTAGGATATCACACCACAGGTGGGTGTTAATAGGTACTTTCCATTTTTGGTGATGTTTGGTTATAATAGAGACAGCCTGTCTGAGTCTGCCGGGCTTAACAGAAAACTGTCAGATCGAGTTTCCTCTAGAAAAACTCCGAGACCAGGCAGTGGCACCACCCTGGCCCCTCTCCCTCCCACTACTCTGTCTTTCTGGAAAAGCTCAGAGAACACCAGAATTCAGGGCAGCCCCACATCCTGCTGGTCCAGGACTGGTACTCTCTATTTCCTGACACCTGGACTCAGAGGACTTAAATTTGGCGAGCCAGTTTCTATCTTTCTGGCTAAAACATGTGCTTCCTGGGGTACCTGGGTGGCTTAGTCATTAAGGGTCTGGCTTCGGCTCAGGTCATGATCCTGGGGTCCTGGGATCAAGCCCCGCATCCATCTCCCTGCTCAGTGGGGAGTCTGCTTCCCCCTCTCCCACTCCCCCTGCTTGTGTTCCCTCTCTTGCTGTGTCTCTGTCAAATAAATAAAATATTAAAAAATATATATTTAAAAAAAACCAAAACCATGTGCTTCAAGAGTAACTTGCAGCATCCCACCTTCTATTTCTGGGGAGTATACTGATTGTCCTTCATGGTGAAAACAAACAAAATACGTGAATGTAAGTGAATAATCTACCCAAATCTGTCAAAATCTCTATTTCTCTTTTTAGACAGAAAGGCCTGTTTCTATCCTTTTCTCAGTTGTGCTTTCATGCAGGATTATTCTTCGGATCAGTAACAGAAGCAAAGAGACACAGAGAATCTTTGTTCCTAGAATTACAAGGCTCAGCATCAATAAGCCCCTGGGAAAGACGTAACCAACTCCCAGGGTATTTTCAGGATTGGCTCACATAATGTGAAGTTCCTAGCGCACTGTCCCACACCGTATGGACCCTACCGCGTATGTGAGCACATAGTAGATGCTCTAGAAACACTTACCTATTTTTCTGAAGCATAGTTGACACGCAATATTACATTAGCTTCAGGCGTACAACACAGTGATTGTACAAGTCTGTACGTTATCCTATGCTCAGCATAAGTGTAACTATTATGTCATCCTACGGTGCTATTCAAATATCATCACCTCTATTCCCTGTGCTGTACCTTTCATCTTCATGACTTTTTCATTCTGTAACTGAAAGACTTCACATTCTACTCCCTTCACCCATTTTGCAATCCCCCGACTCTGCTCCATTCTGGCAACCACCAGTTTGTTTCTAGAGACATTGAATGAATGAATGAATGAATGAATGAGTGTTGTTTCCCAAATACAGCCTTGTTCAAATACTATTGTCTCTAATCCCCTCTCATGTTACAAAGAGACAACTGAAAACATCTCTCAGGGAAGTCTATACTGGGAACAAATAATATTTGTATTACAATATGTGTGTTGGTGAAAGAGGCTCTAGTTTTCTCTGCCTTTTACTAGATCATAGCAACTAAAAGTGGGGTTTGAGGGATCCAGCTCAGAACCATCTGAGGATGTGTACAAGTTCATTAGATCTACTCCCTTAGTTAATTTAAGTATGTAGTGCATTATTAAGTATAATCACCACGGTGTACATTAGATCTCCAGAACTTATGAAAGCTTGCACCCTTGCAGACATTTCCCATTTCCCCCCATCTCCTAGCCCTCACCCACACCCCCCCCACATGACATCTATGTGCAATGATGGATATGATGATTAGCTTGGTGTGGTAATCATATCATCGTGTATACATATACAAAAAATCATTTGTATAGCTTACATATATATAATTTTTCTGGTCAATCATAGTTCAGTAGAGCTGAAAAAAATTAGTTTCAAAGTTGCAACAGGAGAAAATATAAACTCATGGGCCCCATCCTGGACCAGCTGAATCAGAATTTCTTTTTTTTGTTGTTCAAGATTTATTTATTTATTAGAGCAAGAAAAAGAGAGAACATGTAAGTGGGGGGTTGGGCGGAGGGCAGTGGCAGAGGGAGGGAGAGAAGCAGACTCCCGGCTGAGTGCAGAGCCCCGATGCTGAGATCATGACCTGAGCTGAAATCATGAGCCGGATGCTCAACCAACTGAGCCACTCAGGCATCTCTGAATCATAATTTCTAAGTGTGGAGCCTTATAACATTTTATCAAAATCTCCAAGTGACTAGCATGCATGTTACAGGTTGAGAAGCTACACACACACACACACACACACACACACACACACACACACACGAGCGCGCGTGCGCGTTTTTCAGTCTTGGTTTCTCTGGGGATCATCTGGGTAGTTTTAAAAATTACCCTCATCAGTGACCATCTCTAAATATCTCTGTTTGCATCTGCGGTGAAGCCCAGTTTCAATGTTATTTTAATGAAATGTCCCAGGGGGGCACCTGGGTGGCTCAGTCAGTTGAGCATCTGCCTTTGGCTCAGGTCATGATCCCAGGGTCCCAAGGAGCCTATTTCTCCCTCTCCCTCTGCTGCTCCCCCTGCTTGTGCTCTCTCTCGCTCTCTTTGACAAATAAATAAAATTAAAAAAAAAACAGCTTTATTGGAATATAATTTACATGTCATGCAATTCACCTATTTAAGTGTGCAATTCATAGCTTTTTTTTTTAAAAGATTTTATTTATTTATTTGAGAGAGAGAGAATGAGAGACAGAGAGCATGAGAGGGAGGAGGGTCAGAGGGAGAAGCAGACTCCCCGCTGGGCAGGGAGCCCGATGCGGGACTCGATCCCGGGGCTCCGGGATCATGACCTGAGCCAAACGCAGCCGCTTAACCAACTGAGCCACCCAGGCGCCCGCAATTCATAGCTTTTTAATATATGCATGTGTAGTCAGTTGCAGAACATTTTATTACATGCTAATGAAACCCCGTACTCTATCACCACCCTCTATCCCCTTCTCCGCATGCCTAAGCAAGCACTAATCTGCTTATTTAATTTTTTAGTTTTGTTGAGATATAATTGACATGTAAGCTATTAGTTTAAGGTGTACAACATCATTATTTATACATATATTTAGAAGTGTTTACCACACTTCTAAAGTTAATATACATCACCTCACATAATTAGTTTTTTTTTCTTGTGATGAGAACTTTTAAGATGTATTCTCTTTGCAGTTTTCAATTATACAATACAGTATTATTAACTATAGTCATCATATACTCTGTATACCCCATTTTCTTTATTGACTTATCTTACAATGGACACTTAGGTTGTACCCATGTCTTGGTATTGTAGATATGTAATGAACATGGGGGTGTGCAGATATTTCTTAAAGATAGTGATTCCCTTTTCTTTGGATATATATACCCAGAAGTAGGATTGCCTGATGATAGGATAGTTGTATTTTAATTTTTTGAGGGAACTTCATACTGTTTTTCACAGTGTCTGTGCCAATTTACATTCCCAGCAACTGTGCACAAGCGTTCTGTTTTCTCTACATCCTTGCCAACACTTGTTATCTCTTGCCTGCTTTATGATAGCAATCTAACAAGGAGAGTATTTAGGGCTTTCTATATATGATATCATGCCATCTGCAAATAGAGACAACTTTACTTCTTCCTTTCCAATATGTCTACTTTTAATTTCTTTTTTGTACATAATTTTTCTAGCTAAAACTTCCAGTGTAATTTGACCGAAAGGGGCAAGAGTGGGCATCTTTGTTTTGTTTCTGATCGTAGACGGACTGACTTTCAGCTTTTCACCATTGACTATTATGTTAGCTGTGGCCTTGTCATATATGGCCTTTATTATATTGAGGTACATTCTCTCTATACCCAGCTTGTTCAGAGTTTTTATCATGAATAGCTGTTGAATATTGTCAGAGGCTCTTCTTGCATCTATTGAGGTGATATGATTTTCATCCTTCATATTGCTAATGAGGTGTATCACATTGGTTGAGTTATGGATATTGAACCATCCTTGCATGCCTGAAATAAATCCCACTTGATCACGGCGCATGCTCCTTTTAATGCCCTGTTGAATTTGACATGCTAATATTTTGGGGTTTTTTGTTTGTTTTTTTTGCTAATATTTTGTTAAATACTTTTTTGTAGCCTAGTTCATCAGCTATGTAATTTTATCTTTTTGTAGTATCTTTGTCTTGTTTTGCTATCAGGGTAATGCTGGCCCTGAAAAATGAGTTTGGAAATGTTCTGTCCTCTGTGATATTTTGGAAGAGTTGGAAAAAGAGTTGGTATTCTCTAAATGTTTGGTTGAATTCACCAGTGAGCCATCTAGTCCTCTGGGCTTTAGTTTGTTGAGAGGCTTTTGATTACTCTTTCATTATCTTTATTAGTAACTGGTCCATTTAGATTTTTGTTGTTGTTGTTCTTCATGATTCAGTCTCGGTAGGTTGTAGGTTTTTAGGAATCTATCTGTTTCTTAGAGATTCTCCAGTTTGTTGACATAATTTTCCATGGTAATTTCTTTTGATCATTTATATTTATGTGCTACCAGTTGTAATTTGTCCTCTTCCATTTCAAATTTTATTTAAGTTCTCTCTCCCTCACCTCACCCCTCTGGTTAGTCTAACTAAAGTTATATCAACTTAGTTCTTCTTTAAAAAAAAAAAACAAACAGATTTTCTTTTCACTGAAATTTTCTATTGTCTTTTTAATGCCCATTTCTTCTTGCTCTGATCTTTGTTATTTCTTTCCTTATACTAACTTTGGGCTCAGTTTGTTCTTTTTCTAGTTTCTTGAGGTATAAAGTTAAATTGTTCGAGATCTTTCTTTTTTCTTAATGTAGGCATTTGTTGCTATGATAGTTCTTTTGTTGTATCCCATAAGTTTTGGCATTGTTTGTTTCCATTTTCATTTGTCCCAGGCTATTTTTATTTCTCTTTTGAATTTCTTGACCTAATTTTTTAAAAGATTTATTTACTTATTTGAGAGAGAGAGCATGCAGGCTGGGGAGGGGTAGAGAGAGGGAGAGAAAGAATCCCAAGCAGACTCTGTATTGAGTGCAGAGCCTGGTGTGGGGCTCGGTCTCATGACCCTGGGATCATAACCTGAGCTGAAACCAAGAGTTGGACACTTAACCGACTGAGCCACCCAGGTCACCCCTTCTTTGACCTATTGATTTTTCAGTGGCATGTTGTTTAATTTCCACAAATTTAAGAATTTTCTAGTTTTCCTCTGCAATTGATTTCTAGTTTCATGCCATGATGGTGAGAAAACATGCTTCATATGATTCCAATCTTCTTAAATTTCTTGAGACTTGTTTTGTGATCTATAAAGTGTCCCATGTGCACATGACAAGAATGTGTTTTCTGCTGTTGGGATGTTCTAAGTCCATCTGCTCAATGTGTAGTTTAAGTCTAATATTTCTTTATTGGTTTTTCCATCTAGATGATCTATCCATTGTTGAGGGTGACATATCAGAGTCCCTTGTTATTGGTGTCTATTTCTCCATTCAAATCTGTTAATAGTTTTTTCATATATTTAGGTACTCTTCTAACATGTGCACAAAAATGTATAAGTGTCATGTTGGATTGACCCTTTTATTATTACAGTCTTTGGCAAAAAAATCTATTTTGTCCGACATAATTATAGTCACCATGCTTTTTAGTTATTGTTTCCATTTATATAGAATATTTTTTCCATGTTTTCACTTTAAGCCTGTGTGTCCATAAAGCCTAAGTTGGTCTCTTATAGGCAGCATAAAGTTTTGTCATGTATTTATATCCATTCAGCCACTCTGTATATTTTGATCAGAGAATTTAGTTAATTTACACTTAAGCCATGATGGATGTTGACTTACTATTGCCATTTTCTGGATGTTTTATAATTCCTTTGTGATTTGATGATTTTCTATAGTCATATGCTTACAATCCTTTCTATTTATCTTCTTTGTATCTAAAGTAGGTCTTTGCTTTGTGATTATCATATAGCTTAAGTAAAACATTTTTTTACACCATGCATCTGCTCACTTTTTAAAATTTTAATTCCAGTATAGTTAACATAGAGTGTTATATATATATATATATTTTTAAGATTTTATTTATTTAACAGAGAGAGACACACAGCAAGAGGAGGAACACAAGCAGGGGGAGTGGGAGAGGGAGAAGCAGGCTTCCCGCTGAGCAGGGAGCCTGATGTGGGGCTTGATCCCAGGACCCTGGGATCATGACCTGAGCCGAAGGCAGATGCTTAATGACTGAGCCACCCAGGTGCCCCTATATTATTTTTTTTAAAGCTTTTATTTATTTGAGAGAGAGCACACACAAGTAGGGGAAGAGGCAGAGGGAGAGGAAGAAGCAGACTCCCCTGCTAAGCAGAGAGCCTGACATGGGGCTCAATCCTAGGACCCCAGGATCATCACCTGAGCCAAAGGCAGACCCTCAACCAACTGAGCCACCCAGGCGCCCCATAGTGTTATATTAGTTTCAGGTGTACAATATGATTCAACACTTCCATACAACACCCAGTGCTCATCATGACACTCCTTAATCCCTCTCACTTATTTTACCCATTACCCCACCCACCTCCACTCTGGTAGCCCTCAGTTTGTTCTCTGTAGTTGAGTCTATTTCTTGGTTTGTCTCTCTCTCTCTTTCTTTTTCTACTTGCTTATTTATTTTCTTTCTTAAATTCTACATATGAGTGAAATCATATGGTATTTGTCTTTAACTTATATCACTTAGCATTATATCCATTGTCTTTCTCTCTTGTCGCTTAGCATATATCAATGGAATATATTTACCACAACTTCTTTATCCTTTCATCAGCTGATGGACACTTGGGCTGTTTCCACAATTTGGTTGTTGTAGAAAATGCTGCTATAAACATCAGGAAGCATATATCCCTTTGAATTAGTATTTTTGTATTCTTTGGTTAAATACCTAGTAGTGCAATTGTTGGACCATAAGATAATTCTATTTTTGACCTTTTGAGAAACCCCCATACTGATTTTCATAGTGGCTACAGCAGTTTACGTTCCCACCAATAAGGCTCAAGGGTTCCTTTTTCTCCACATTCTCACCAGCACTTATTGTTTCTTATGTTTTTTATTTTAGCCATTCTGAGCAGTGTGAGGTGCTATCTCATGGTAGTTTTGATTTGCATTTCCCTGATGATGAGTGATGTAGAGCATCTCTTCATGTGTCTGTTGGCCATTTGGACGTCTTTGGAGAGATGTCTGTTCATGTCTTCTGCCCATTTTTTAATTGGCTTGTTTTTTGGGTGTTGAGTTCTATAAGTTCTTTATATATTTCTGTTATTAACCCTGTATCAGATATGTCATTTGCAAATATCTTCTCCCATTCCATAGGTTACCTTTTAATTTTGCTGATAGTTTCCATTGCTGTGCAGAAGTTTTTTTCCTTTGATGAAGTCCTAATAGTTCATTTTACCGTTTATTTCCCTTGGTTCAGGAGACATATCTAGAAAAATGTTGCTAAGGCAGAAGTCAGAGATATTGCTACCTGTGTTCTCTTCTAGGAAATTTATGGTATCAGGTCTCACATTCAGGTCTTTAATCCATTTTGAGTTTGTTTTGGTGTATGGTATAAGAAAGTGGTTCAGTTTCATTTTTTTGCACGTAGTTGATCACTTTTTCCAACACCATTTGTTGAAGAGACTCTTTTTCCCATTTGATATTCTTTCCTGCTTTGTCAAAGATTAATTGATCATACAGTTGTGCATTGATTACTTGGTTTGCTATTCTGTTCCATTGATCTATGTGTCTGTTTTTGTGCCAGTACCATAATGTTTTGATTACTATAGTTTTGTAATAGGACTCAAACTCTGGAATTTGGATACCTCCAGCTTTGCTTTTATTTTTCAAAATTGCTTTGGCTATTTAGGGTCTTTGGGGCTTCCAAATTTTAGGATTGTTTGATCTATTTCTGTGAAAAATCCTTTGGTATTTTGATAGGGATTTCATTAAATGTATAGATTGCTTTGGATAGTATAAACATTTTAACAATATTTTTTCTTCTAATCCATGAGCATGGAATATCTTTCCATTTCTTTGTGTCCTCTTTAGTTTTTTTTTTTATCAGTGTTTTATAGTTTTCAGAGTTTCACCTCTTTGGTTATGTTTATTCCTAGGTATCTTATTATTTGGGGTGCAATTTTAAATGGGATTGTTTTCTTAGGTTCTCTTTCTGCTGGTTCATTATTAGTGTATAGAAATGCAATAGATTTCTGCACATTGATTTTGTATCCTATGACTATACTGAATTCGTTTAGCAGGTCTAATAGTTTTTTTACATGGAGTCTTAGATTTTTCTAAATACAGCATCATCTGCAAATAATGAAAGTTTTACTGCTTCCTTACCCATTTGGATGCCTTTTATATTTTTTTTCTTGTCTAATTTTTGTGGCTAGGTCTTGAGGTACTATGTTGAATTAAAGTGGTGGGAGTCTTCTTCCTGACCTTTGGGGAAAATCTCTCAGTTTTTCCCCACTGGGTATGATGTTCACTGTGGGTTTTTCATATATGACCTTTATTATGTTGAGGTATGTTCCCTCTAAACTTACTTTATTGAGGTCTTTTATCATGAATGGATGTCGTCATTTCTCAAATGCTTTTTCTGTGCCTACTGAAAAATGATCATATGGTTTTTATCCTTTCTCTTATTGATGTGACGTATCACGTTGATTGATTTGAGTATTGAGTCACCCTTGATCATGGTAAATTATTTTTTTTAAGATTTTATTTATTTATTTGATGGAGACACAGCGAGAGAGGGAACACAAACAGAGGGAGTGGGAGAGGGAGAAACAGGCTTCCTGCCGAACAGGGAGCCCGATGCAGGGCTAGATCCCAGGACCCCTGGGATCATGACCTGAGCCGAAGGCAGATGCTTAACAACTGAGCCATCCAGGCACCCCGGTAAAATATTTTTAATATATTGTTGAATTTGGTTTGCTCGTACTTTGTTGAGGATTTTTACATCTATGTTCATCAGGGATGTTGGCCTATAGTTCTTTCTCTGCGGTGTTTTGATCTGGTTTTGGTATCAGGCTAATGCTGGCCTCATAGAATGAATTGGGAACTTTTCCTTCCTTTTTTATTTTTTGGAATAGTCTGAGAATAGATATTAACTCTTCTTTCTGTGTTTGGTAGAATTCATCCATGAAGCCATCTAGTCTTGGACTTTTGTGATTTGGGAGTTGTCTTGTTTTTGTTGTTGTTTGTTTTTTTGTACTGATTCATTCTCCTTTCTGGTAATTGGTCTGTAAATTTTCTATGTCTTTATGCTTCAAATTCAGTAGGTTATATGTTTCTAGGAATTTATCCATTTTTTTCTAGGTTGTCCAATTTGTTGGCATATAGTTTTTCATAATATTCTCTTAAAATTGTTTGTATTCCTGTAGTGTTGGTTGCTATTTCTCTTATTTGTGATTTTGTTTGATTCCTCTCGATCTCTCTCCCTCTGATGAGTCTGTCTAGAAGTTTATCTTTTGTTGCTCTTTTCAAAGAACCACACCTGGTTTCATTGATCTGTTTGAGTTTTTTTAAGTTTGTTATTTACTTCTCTAATCTTTATTATTTCTTTTCTTCTGCTTTTGAGTTTTCTAGCTCCTATATGTATAAGGTTAGGTTGTCTATTTGACATATTTCTTGCTTGTTGAGGATGGCCTATATTGCTATAAATTTCCCTCTTAGAACCCCTTTTGTTGCATCCCAAAGGATTGGGACCATTGTGTTTTCAATGTAATTTGTTTCCATGTACTTTTTTATTTCTTCTTTGATTTCTTGGTTGACCCATTCATTGTTTAGTAGCTTGTTATTTAACCTCTGTGTATTTGTGGTATTCCTAGATTTTTTTCTTGCTCTTGACTTCGAGTTTCATAGCACTGAGGTTAGAAAAGATGCATGGTATGACTTCAGTCTTTTTTAATTTGTTGAGGCTTGTTTTGTGGCCTAATATATCATCTGTTCTGGAGAATATTCTGTATATACCTGAAGAGAATATGTATTGTTTTAAAATGGAATATTCTGGATATATCTGTTAAATTCATCTAGTCTGGTGTGTCATTCAAAGCCACTCTTTCCTTGTTGATTTTCTGTTTGGATGATCTGTCCATTGATGTTAATGAGGTATTAAAGTCCTCTACTATTATTGTATTACTACTGATTAGTCCTTTTATGTTTGTTATTAACTGTTTTATGTATTTGGGTGCACCCATGCTGGGTCCATAAATATTTACAATTGTTATATCTTTTTGTTGGATTCTCCTCTTTATTATTATATAGTGTCCTCCTTTGTCACTTTTTACAGACTTTGTTTTAAAATCTAGTTTGCCCAATATAAGGATTGCTACTCCAGCTTTCTTTTGACATCCGTTTGCATGATAAATGTTTCTGGATCCCTTCACTTTTTTTTTTTTTCCACTTGATCAGAAGTAGATGTTTATTGCACAGACCCTATGGTTAGTATCAAAGACTGCTTCGCTTTTTATTTCTCCCATCTGTTCTTCTTTTTTTTATTATTATGTTAATCACCATACATTACATCATTAGTTTTTGATGTAGTGTTCCATGATTCATTGTTTGTGTATAACACCCAGTGCTCCACGCAGAATGTGCCCTCTTTAATACCCATCACCAGGCTAACCCATCCCCCCCCACCCCCTCCCCTCTAGAACCCTCAGTTTGTTTCTTAGAGTCCATCGTCTCTCATGGTTCGTCTCCCCCTCCGATTTCCCCCCCTTCATTCTTCCCCTCCTGTTATCTTCTTCTTCTTTTTTTTTTTTTTAAACATACAATGTATTGTTTGTTTCAGAGGTACCGGTCTGTGATTCAACAGTCTTGCACAATTCACAGCGCTCACCATAGCACATACCCTCCCCAGTGTCTATCACCCAGCCACCCCATCCCTCCCACCCTCCACCACTCCAGCAACCCTGTTTGTTTCCTGAGATTAAGAATTCCTCATATCAGTGAGGTCATATGATACACGTCTTTCTCTGACTGACTTATTTCGCTCAGCATAATATTCTCCAGTTCCACCCACGTCGTTGCAAATGGCAAGATTTCATTCCTTTTGGTGGCTGCATAATATTCCATTGTATGTATATACTACATCTTCATTATCCATTCATCTGTCGATGGACATCTTGGCTCTTTCCACAGTTTGGCTATTGTGGACATTGCTGCTATAAACATCGGGGTGCATGTACCCCTTCAGATTCCTACATTTGTATCTTTGGGGTAAATACCCAGTAGTGCAATTGCTGGATCGAATGGTAGCTCTATATTCAACTTTTTGAAGAACCTCCATACTGTTTTGCAGAGTGGCTGCACCAGCTTGCATTCGCACCCGCTTGCACTCCCACCAACAGTGTAGGAGGGTTCCCCTTTCTCCGCATCCCTGCCAACGTCCGTGGTTTCCTGACTTGTTAATTTTAGCCATTCTGACTGGTGTGAGGTGGTATCTCATTGAGGTTTTGATTTGGATTTCCCTGATGCCGAGGGATGTTGAGCACTTTTTCATGTGTCTGTTGGCCATTTGGATGTCTTCTTTGGAAAAATGTCTGTTCATGTCTTCTGCCCATTTCTTGATTGGATCATTTGTTCTTTGGGTGTTGAGTTTAAGAAGTTCTTTATAGATTTAGGATACTAGCCCTTTATCTGATATGTCATTTGCAAATATCTTCTCCCATTCTGTCGGTTGTCTTTTGGTTTTGTGGACTGTTTCTTTTGCTGTGCAAAGGTTTTTATCTTGATGAAGGCCCAATAGTTCATTTTTGCCCTTGCTTCCCTTGCCTTTGGCAATGTTTCTAGGAAGAACTTGCTGTGGCTAAGGCCGAAGAGGTTGCTGCCTGTGTTCTCCTTTAGGATTTTGATGGATTCCTGTCTCACATTAGGTCTTTCAACCATTTGGAGTCTTTTTGTGTGTGGTGTAAGGAAATGGTCCAGTTTCATTCTTCTGCATGTGGCTGTCCAATTGTCCCAACACCATTTGTTGAAGAGACTGTCTTTTTTCCATTGGACATTCTTTCCTGTTTTGTCGAAGATCAGTTGACCATAGAGTTGAGGGTCCATTTGTGGGCTCTCTATTCTGTTCCATTGATCTATGTGTCTGTTTTTGTGCCAGTAACATACCGTCTTGATGAATACAGTTTTGTAATAGACCGTGAAGTCCGGGATTGTGATGCCGCCAGCTTTGCTTTTCTTTTTCAACATTCCGCTGGCTATTCGGGGTCTTTTCTGGTTCCATACAAATTTTAGGATTCTTTGTTCCATTTCTTTGAAAAAAGTGGATGGTATTTTGATAGGGATTGCATTGAATGTGTAGATTGCTCTAGGTAGTATTGACATCTTCACAACATTTGTTCTTCCAATCCATGAGCATGAAACGTTTTTCCATTTTTTATGTCTTCCTCAATTTCTTTCATGAGTATTTTATAGTTTTCTGAGTACAGATCCTTTGCCTCTTTGGTTAAATTTATTCCTAGGTATCTTATGGTTTTGGGTGCAATTGTAAATGGGATCAACTCCTTAATTTCTCTTTCTCCTGTCTTGGTGTATAGGAATGCCACTGATTTCTGTGCATTGATTTATATCCTGCCACTTTACTGAATTTCTGTATGAGTTCTAGCAGTTTTGGGGTGGAGTCTTTTGGGTTTTCCACATAAAGTATCATATCATCTGCAAAGAGTGAGAGTTTGACTTCTTCTTTGCTGATTTGGATGCCTTTGATTTCTTTTTGTTGTCTGATTGCTGTGGCTAGGACTTCTAGTACTATGTTGAATAGCAATGGTGATAGTGGACATCCCTGCCATGTTCCCGACCTTAGGGGGAAAGCTCTCAGTTTTTCCCCATTGAGAATGATATTCCCTGTAGGTTTTTCATAGATGGCTTTTATGATATTGGGGTACGTACCCTCTATCCCTATACTCTGAAGAGTTTTAATCAAGAAAGGATGCTGTACTTTGTCAAATGCTTTTTCTGCATCTATTGAGAGGATCATATGGTTCTTGTTCTTTCTTTTATTAATGTATTGTATCATATTGATTGATTTGCAGATGTTGAACCAACCTTGCAGCCCAAGGATAAATCCCACTTGCTTGTGGGGAATAATCCTTTTAATGTACTGTTGGATCCTCTTGGCTAGTATTTTGGTGAGAATTTTTGCATCCATGTTCATCAAGGATATTGGTCTATAATTCTTTTTGATGGGGTCTTTGTCTAGTTTGGGGATCATGGTAATGCTGGCCTCATAAAGTGAGTTTAGAAGTTTTCCTTCCATTTCTATTTTTTGGAGCAATTTCAGAAGAATAGGTATTAATTCTTCTTTAAATGTTTCATAGAATTCCCCTGGGAAGCCATCTGGCTCTGAGCTTTTGTTTGTTGGGAGATTTTTGATTGCTTCAATTTCCTTAGTGGTTATAAGTCTGTTCAGGTTTTCTATGTTTTCCTGGTTCAGTTTTGGTAGTTGATACGTCTCTAGGAATGCATCCATTTCTTCCAGGTTATCTAATTTGCTGGCATATAGTTGCTCATAATATGTTCTTATAATTGTTTGTATTTCTTTGGTGTTGGTTGTGATCTCTCCTCTTTCATTCATGATTTTATTTACTTGGGTCATTTCTTTCTTTTTTTTTAACAATTATACAAAATTTTTATTTAATGTCTATTTTCCAGTTTTTTGTTGTTGTTGTTGTTTTTTTAGCTGAGCATATGGAGTCCTCTAAGGCTTTCTTCTTCCTCCAATACAGGATCGAGTCCTGAGTCATGTGTTGATTGCATTGAGCTGTCCGATCTCCATAGACTCCTTTAATCTGGTATAGTTTTCCTCAACTAAATGCCACTTGAACTATCTGATCTTTACAAGGTGTTCTGCAGGATAATATTTTAAAGTCTGGGTTCTTGAGCAAACTACACAGGGAAGGTTCATTTAAAAAAGAGATTCAGTGGATAAGTTGGGGAAGTTTCAGAAAACTTAGATGAGAATATATGAATCTTCCTATCTAAGAGTAGCTTTTAGTACATTTTAAAACTTTATAAGAAGGAAGCTTCTAAGTTTCTTTGAGATTGGTAATTTTTGGATTAATGGCTTATCTTGTCTCTTAAGATTTCAAAAAATAACAATATATAATCAACTCAGACAAATCTGGCCAATGATTTGATGGTTATCAAGTTCTAAAGATTCATCTAAGAAGAATGCAGAATTTTCCAAAGGCATCTTAAACTGTGACAGAATCAGTTTCTAAGTTTCCTCGACCTCCAAAGCACAACACTATGATCTGTCCCCTGGGTCTCAGGAGCCTTTTTTTGATTTGGGGGATCAGCATAATAGTCATATCAACAGTGACTGTAAAACTTTCTTCTTGTGCTTTTCTTTCACTGGAGTGTCCAGGAGACACCGTGGCTCCCAGCACAAGCAGCACCTGGGGCTGTGAGTGGCGCCCCCCACCCACTTCCAGAAAAATTCACCGCTATTGCCGCCCGCTGCTCCCCCTCCCTTCCCTTCCTCTCCTCCCTCTCTTTTCTTTTTAATAAGTCTGGCCAGGGGTTTATCAATCTTGTTAATTCTTTCAAAGAACCAGCTCCTAGTTTCGTTGATCTGTTCTACTATTCTTTTGGTTTCTGTTTCATTGATTTCTGCTCTGATCTTGATTATTTCTCTTCTCCTGCTGGGTTTAGGCTTTATTTGCTGTTCTTTCTCCAGCTCCTTTAGGTGTAGGGTTAGGTTGTGTAGTTGAGACCTTTCTTGTTTCTTGAGACAGGCTTGTATTGCTATATACTTTCCTCTTAGGACCGCCTTTGCGGCATCCCAAAGATTTTGAACAGTTGTGTTTTCATTTTCATTGGTTTCCATGAATTTTTTAAATTCTTCTGTAATTTCCTGGTTGACCCATTCATTCTTTAGTAGGATGCTCTTTAGCCTCCATGTATTTGAGTTCTTTCCGACTTTCCTCTTGTGATTGAGTTCTAGTTTCAAAGCATTGTGGTCTGAAAATATGCAGGGAATGATCCCAATCTTTTGGTACTGGTTGAGCCCTGACTTGTGACCTGGGATGTGATCACTTCTGGAGAATGTTCCATGGGCACTAGAGAAGAATGTGTATCCTGTTGCTCTGGGATGGAATGTTCTGAATATGTCTGTGAAGTCCATTTGGTCCAGTGTGTCATTTATTTATTTATTTATTTTTAAAGATTTTATTTATTTATTTGACAGAGAGCGAGCGAGGGAACACAAGCAGGGGGAGTGGGAGAGGGAGAAGCAGGCTTCTCGTGGAGCAGGGAGCCCGATGCGGGGCTCGATCCCAGGACCCTGGGATCATGACCTGAGCTGAAGGCAGACACTTAATGACTGAGCCACCCAGGCGCCCCCAGTGTGTCATTTAAAGTCTTTATTTCCTTGTTGATCTTTTGCTTAGATGATCTGTCCAGTTCAGTGAGGGGGGTGTTAAAGTCCCCCACTATTATTGTATTGTTGTCGATGTGTTTCTTTGCTTTTGTTATTAATTGGCTTATGTAAGTGGCTGCTCCCATGTTAGGGGCAGATATTTACAATTGTTAGATCTTCTTGTTGGATAGACCCTTTAAGTAGGATATAGTGTTCTTCCTCATCTCTTATTACAGTCTTTGGTTTAAAATCTAATTTGTCTGATACAAGGATTGCCACCCCAGCTTTCTTTTGGTGTCCATTAGCATAGTAAATGGTTTTCCACCCCCTCACTTTCAATCTGGGGGTGTCTTTGGGTCTAAAATGAGCCTCTTGCAGACAGCATATTGATGGGTCTTGCTTTTTTATCCAGTCTGATAGCCTGTGTCTTTTGACTGGGACATTTAGCCCCTTTACCTTCAGCGTCACTATTGAAAGATATGAATTTAGTGCCATTGTATTGCCTGTAAAGTGACTGTTACTGTATATTGTCTGTATTCCTTTCTGGTCCATGCTGCTTTTAGGCTCTCTCTTTGCTTAGAGGACCCCTTTCAATATTTCTTGGAGGGCTGGTTTCGTGTTTGCAAATTCCTTTCGTTTTTGTTTGTCCTGGAAGCTTTTTATCTCTCCTTCTATTTTCAATGACAGCCTAGCTGGATATAGTATTCTTGGCTGCATATTTTTCTCATCTAGTGCTTTGAATATATCATGTTAGTCCTTTCTGGCCTACCAGGTCTCTGTGGATAAGTCTGTTGTCAGTCTAATGTTTCTACCATTGTAGGTCACAGATCTCTTCTCCCGAGCTGCTTTCAGGATTTTCTCTTTGTCTCTGAGACTCATAAATTTTACGATTAGATGTCGGGGTGTTGACCTATTTTTATTGATTTTTGAGAGGGGTTCTCTGTGCCTCCTGGATTTTGATGCCTGTTTCCTTCCCCAAATTAGGGAAGTTCTCTGCTATAATTTGCTCCAATATACTTTCTGCCCCTCTCTCTTTCTTCTTCTTCTGGGATCCCAATTATTCTAATGTTCTTTCATCTTATGGTATCATTTATCTCTTGAATTCTGCCCTCGTGATCCAGTAGTTGTTTAACTCTCTTTTTCTCAGCTTCTTTATTTTCCATCATTTGGTCTTCTATATCACTAATTCTCTCTTCTGCCTCATTTATCCTGACAGTTAGAGCTTCCATTTTTTATTGCACCTCATTAATAGCCTTTTTTGACTTTGACTTGGTTAGATTTTAGTTCTTTTATTTCTCCAGAAAGGGTTTCTCCTAATAACTTCCATGCTTTTTTCAAGCCTACCTAGTATCTTTAAAATCATCATTCTGGGGTGCCCGGGTGGCTCAGTTGGTCAAGCGACTGCCTTTGGCTCAGGTCATGATCCTGGAGTCCCTGGATCGAGTACTGCATCGGGCTCCCTGCTCGGCAGGGAGTCTGCTTCTCCCTCTGACCTTCCCCCCTCTCATGTGCTCTCTCTCTCATTCTGTCTCTCTTAAATAAATAAATACAAATCTTTAAAAAATAAAATAAAATCATCATTCTGAACTCTAGTTCTGACATCTTACTAATGTCTGTATTGATTAGGTCCCTGCCAGTCAGTACTGCCTCTTGTTCTTCTTCTTTTTTTTTTTTAAGTTAAAAATTCCTTAATTTTTTATTCCTGGTACCACTACCACAATTTACAGGGCAATATACCTGATGTAATGAAAAGAAAAAGAAAAAGCTACAACAGATAAAAGACCTCGGGAATGTACATGTAACTGACACTACATTGCACTAATCAATAGCTGCACTTTTTGCAAACTGTGGCTATGAGAGTCCTGAACAAGAAGGGTTTCCTGTTTAAGCTGCAGTAACTTTTCTGACTATGGATCATCGTTCCTTCTGTGGCAGATTTTTACAGTTCCTCTAATGCATTTGGGACGACTGTCTCAAAGTAACCTGCAGCTTTCCTGACAACTCCTCGCTCTCTCTCCTGCTAAGAACTGTAGCCTGTTGAATAATACAGGATAAAAAAATTATTACACTCAGTGAACAGTTCCACATATTCTTTATCATCATGATAAAATTTTAAAGATACCTACCCTTTTCTTCTGAAATTTTTTTAGAACCTTCTGCTACCATATCCACCACTTCCACCACCAGATCCATAACCACCTAGAAATAAACATATTTAAAAAAACTTGTGTAAGTTTTTAAATTAAGAAATCCATGAAAATTTTTAACCAAAAGGGAGAAGGGGAGGAGTACTTACCACCATAGGGACTGCCCGAGCTTCTTCCACCAAAACTGCCCCCCTTCATGGGTCCATAATTTGATTGCTGTTGTCCACTATAATTTCCAAAATCATTATAGTTCCCACCACCACCATAGTTACCTGAAATTACAAAAAAGTTTTGTTTGTAGTTAACCTACACAATTATTTTCCTCTTTTAATATATATGATTAACTTTCCACAATCACAACAGCACACTAGGAACACTTACAATGCAACCCTTCAAAAAACGTATATAGAACTACCAACTCCACAGAGGCCCACTACCAGACCTCAGGCATTGAGAGGGGAAATAATGAAGACGGTCCAGAAGAGCATGTATTTAGATAGGTGCCATCTTTTGCCCACATCAGATGCCAACACCCTAGCACACATTCTTGTCTTCATACCACTATCAACTTTGCTTGATTCTCTAATTTGGACATAGCATAACTTTTAAGTCAATGACAAAAAAGGTATCTAGAGTGGCTGGTCAAAAAAATTTTCTAGGGGTGCCTGGCTGGCTCAGTGGGTAGAGCATACAACTCTTGATTTTGGGGTTGCGAGTTTGATCCCCATGTTGGGCACAAAGCTTAAAGTAAATTTAAAAATTAAAAAAAACAAACCTAAAAACCGAAAGTTGAAAACATTAATGCACCCCAACAAAATTCAGTGCATTTGTTTATAACAAAGCTCTTTATCTGTAGTTACTATGGAATAACGATGCAAACTTGCTTATTGTCTGAAATGTACCTAGGACGTTAAAATTCCAAGTACTTCTGTGCCCTGAACTCCAGACCACACCTTATTCATTTCAATGTGTCTGCATTCAATTTGCAGTTCCCATTTGTCTAATTTAAAAGTGCCCAGAATTAGCACTAAATACTAGCAAAATACATTACTGAAAAATGCCCATTTCAATTACATAAAAAGTGAACATAATTTACCAATTTGCTAAATAGCCAACAAAGAAAATTCAGTTTAATCATTCATCATTTAAGGATTTTCTAATATTACTATTTGACCAAATGCTACATTTTAACACTTTTTGAATTTAAACAATTTTGAACATTTAAAACAAGTGAAAGCTTACCACCTCCAAAATTTCCTCCTTCATTGTAACCATCGTATCCTCCACCACCACCTCCATATCCGCCTCCTTGGTTTCCATATCCTGGTCCACCACCACCATAGCCTCCTCTACTACTATATCCAGGACCACCACCATAGTTGCCACCTTAAAAAAAGGGGGGGGCGGGAGTCACCCAAAAACATACACGTGTAAAGTCAAGTTATTCAACTCTATATTACAATTAGTCAACTTGAAAATAAACCAATGACTTAACACTCGAAAGACTGGTACTACGTCATTAACAGAGCATCAAAAACCTGGGCTAGAGACACCTGGGTGGCTCCGTTGGTTAAGCGTCTGCCTTCCACTCAGGTCATGATCCCAGGGTCCTGGGACTGAGCCCTGCATCAGGCTCCCTGCTCAGTGGGGAACCTGCTTCTCTTTCTCTGAACGCTGCCATTCCCTCCCAACCCTGTCTGCCTGTGTTCTGTCAAAATAATTCAAGTTAAAAAAAAAACAAAAACAAAAATCCTGATCCAGTGAGGATTAAGATGAAAGCTTACATATCTTTTTATACTAAAAAAATTGTTTCTAAAAATTAAAGTTGGGGCGCCTGGGTGGCTCAGTCGGTTAAGCGGCTGCCTTCGGCTCGGGTCATGATCCCAGGGTCCTGGGATCGAGCCCCATGTCCGGCTCCCTGCTCAGCGGAGAGCCTGCTTCTCCCTCTCCCTCTGCCTGCCACTCTGCCTACTTGTGCTATTTCTCTGTCAAATAAATAAATAAAATCTTTAAAAAAAAAAAAAAATTAAAGTTCACTAAAGAAAATAGTGAACAGTCTCCTGAGAGAAAATTCAGCTCAAATGCTAGCACAATATTTCTGACCAAAAAAGGAACCAGCTAGGGGCCCCTGGGTGGCTCAGTCATTAAGCATCCGCTTTTGGCTCAGGTCATGATCCCACGGTCCTGGGATTGAGCCCCACATCAGGCTCCCTGCTCAGCCGGAGTCTGCTTCTCCCTCTCCCACTCCCCTGCTTGTGTTCCCTCTCTCGCTGTGTCGCTGTCAAATAAATAAAATCTTAAAAAAGAAAAAAAAAAAGGAACTAGCTAATGTTGCAAATTTATGGGGGGTAAGTCTAGTCTTCCATGGTATTAGTTCAGAATCATATTTGAATATCGTCAAGTCATGCTAGGTATAGCTAAAATTAAAAATAGAAACAAATGTAACTTTCCATAAAGTATAGGAACAGAATTAAAATATCAAACATCCGTTAAAAACTTACCGTCACCTCCAAATCCATTATATCCACCATCACCTCCTCCATAACTACCTCTGCTGCCACCACCTCCGCCACCATAGCCTCCTGACGAAAAGCAAGATAGGAATTAAAACTATACAACTTACCAATCAACTTCAGGAAGACAATCAAAGATAACCCTCTTACCTCTTCCACCAAAGTTTCCACCACGGCCAAAGTTACCACCACCTCCAAAGTTTCCTCCACGACCCATGAAGTTGCCAGATCCACCTCCACGACCTTTAACATGGGCAAGGGAGAGCTTTAAAAACTTTACAAATGTCACTCACACCTATTTTATGTATATATATTGTACTACTCACCTCTTTGTGATCCAGCAGACTGCATTTCTTGCTTAGAAAGGGCTTTTTTCACTTCACAATTATGCCCATTAATAGTGTGGTATTTCTGAACTAAAAATTTTTTTTAATCAAACAAACAAACAAATTATTTGAGGTTTGGAAAATCACAAATAACCTCTATCACTACATAACATTAAAACATCATCAAGAAAATAGTGACTTTGAGAATCAGTGTTCTAAAATGTCATTTATGAAAACTGAACCACATACTTTATATGCTATTAAATGCAATACAAAATAAGCAATTTGGCAAATCTAACATAGCACAAAGGGACCTTTTGTTTTCTCATTCAAGTTCCAATAAATTTCTACTTACCAACAATTTTATCAACTGTATCATGATCATCAAAAGTTACAAAAGCAAATCCTCTCTTTTTTCCACTCTGCCTGTCTTCCATAACTTCTATGGTTTCAATCTTGCCATACTTTTCAAAGTAGTCTCTCAAATTATATTCTTCTGTGTCTTCTTTAATACCACCAACAAAAATTTTCTTCACTGTTAGATGGGCACCAGGCTTTACAGAATCCTACAAATAAAAAAAAAGTCAAAAACCAAATTCTCCAACAATCTCACATATTACACAGTATAGTGTCATCAAAATACCTCTCTAGAAACAGCTCTCTTTGGTTCCACTACACGCCCATCAACCTTGTGTGGTCGGGCACACATTGCTGCATCCACCTCTTCAACACAAGAG
>NW_027397163.1:1306071-1310683 GCF_003265705.2 Callorhinus ursinus
TCTCCTGTTGAGTTCGTAGGTGTTCAGAATGGTTTGATCCCTATTCAGCTGAATTCCTGAGACCAGACGAAATCCAGGTCTCCTACTCCTCCGCCATCTTGCTCCTCTGCATCCCTTCACTTTTGATCTGCAGGTGTCTTTAGGTCTGAAATGAATCTGGTGTAGACAGCATATAGATGGGTCTTTTTTTTTTTAATGCACATTGTCACTCTGATTGGAGCATTTACTCCATTTACATCCTAAGTAATTATTGATAGAGATGTTTTTATTGTCATATTGTTACTAGTTTTGTGGCTGTTTTTGTAATTTTCTCTATTAATCTTTTTTTTTTTTTTTAAAGATCTTCTTTATTTATTCATGAGAGACAGAGGCAGAGGGAGAAGCAGGCTCCCTAAGGAGCAGGGAGCCCAATGGGGACTAAATCCCAGGACCCCGGGATCATGACCTCAGCCGAAGGCAGACCCTCAACCATCTGAGCCACCCAGGCGCCCCCTCTAATCTTTTCTTCTTTGTCTCTTTCATGGTTTGCTGGTTTTCTTTAGTGCTATACTTGGACTCCTTACTCTATTTTTTTTTTAATTTTTTTTTTTTTTTTTTTTTGACAGAGAAAGACACAGCGAGAGGGAACACAAGCAGGGGGAGTGGGAAAGGGAGAATCAGGCTTCCCGTGGAGCAGGGAGCCTGATGCGGGGCTGGATCCCAGGACCCTGGGGTCATGACCCGAGCCGAAGGCAGACGCTTAATGACTGAGCCACTCAGGCGCCCTGGATTCCTTACTCTTTATTTTTTGCATATCTATGACTGTTTTTTGATTTGTGGTTACCATTCAGTGTATATATAACATCTTCAGTCTGTATTAGCTATATTGCAGTCTATATTAAGCTAAAACATCTTGTATTAACAATCTATTTTAAGCTGATAACAACTTTGAGAGCATACTAAAACTTTGCATTCTGTTCCCCCCCTACATTTTGTTTTTGATGTCACAATTCACATCTTTTTACCTTGTGTATCAATTTACAAATCACTATAGTTCTAGTTACAGAAATACATTTGTCTTTTATCTTTTATGCTAGAGTTTAAGTGATTTGCCTGCTAACATATTAGAGTCTTCTGAATTTAGCTTTATTTACCTTTACCAGTGAGATTGATATTTTCCTAAGTTTTACTGTACTAACATTCTTTTGTTTCAACTTCAAAGGAAGTGCCTTTAACATTTCCTTAAAGCCAGTTTAGTACTGATGAACTCCTTCAATTTCTTCTTGTATGGAAAACTCATTATGTCTCCTTTAATATTGAAAGACAATTTTTCCAGGTAGAAGATTCTTGGTTTGCAGTTTTGTTCGTTTGTTCAGCAGTTTGATTATATCATGCTACCTATTTCTGGCCTGTGAAATTTCTGTTGGAAACCTAATAGTCTTATGGGGGTTTCCTAGTATGTAGCAAGCTGCTTTTCTCTTGCTCTCCTTTTCCTTAATTTTGACAATTATAATATGTATCAACGTGGGTCTCTTTGGATTCATCTTCTTGGAACCTCTCCAGACTTTCTGGAATGGATGTCTATTTCTTTCCCCGGAATAGGTAAGTTTTCAGCCATTATTTCTTTGATAAAGATTCATATCCATTTTCCTTTTCCTTCTTGGATGCCTGTAATGCATATACTAGTCCCCTTGATGGTATTCAATAAATTCTTTAAGCTAGCCTCACTTTGTTTCATGCTTTTCTTTTTTGCTTCTCTGATTGGTTGAATTCTTCTGCCCTGCCTTCAAGTTCATTGATCCTTTCTTCTGCTTGTTCTAGTCCATTAGGACCCCTCCATTGAACTTTTCCTATTAGTTACTGTATTCTTTATCTCTGTGATTTTTGCTTGGAACTTCCCTTCATTTTTAGTCTGTTGTTGAAATTCTCACCCTCAGATGGTTGTCTGCCTTCGGCTCAGGTCATGATCTCCAGGTCCTGGGATCGAGCCCTGAATCTGGTTCCCATCTCGGTGGGGAGTCTGTTTCTCCCTCTCCTTCTGCCTCTCCCCCTGCTTGGGCTCTCTCTGTCTCTCTCTTTCTCTCTCTCTCTCTCTCTCTCAAATGAATAAAATCTTAAAAAAAAATTCTCACTTAGTTCAGGCATTGTTCTCCTTACCTCGGTGAACATATTTATGAACATTATTTGGAACTACCTCTATTTCATTATAGTTTGTTTTTGGGGTTTTATCATGTCCTTTGTAACATTTCTCTGTCTCTTCATTTTCCTTGCCTCTCTGTGTTATTGCCTATGTATTAGGTAAAACAGCTACCCTCCCAGTCTTGATGGCGTGGTCTCAGTTAGGAGAATAATCTTATTGTTCAACTCTACCGAAGCTCTTGATTGTCTCTCAAATGTTTGGTGATTTTTGTTTTTCTTTTTGCATAAGACACAAAAGCTTTTTTATTATTTGTTTTTTCAAATTTTCATGATTGTCTGAGCTACCTTCTTTGTTCTGTCTCCACATAGTGGAGGGCATGCCCAATCCCATTTTAATGTGAGTATTTTCTTGCTTATTTGATGTGTAGGTATCACTCGTTTCTGGAACTCTTTCAGAGGCAGTTGTTCCATGTGTAGCTGTAGATTCAGTATGTCTGTGGGCAAAGATGAGTTCAGGAGCCTTTTTCGTTGTCATTCTTCAATGAAACATGCACATACACTTTTAACATCCTACCTACATGGTCTCATCAGTGCCCTGGAGTCCTGTGTGGAAAGTCCTCCATGGTGACAAAGCACCAATTTCCCCAAGGAATTTATTTCAGTGGCTGGTGGTGGGAGGAAGCACAGGAGGTTAAATGGGAGGGAGGTATATCCTGTTTTCTTCACATGAGGGTCAGTACAGAGCTGCTCAGAGAAGGAGAAAAGGAGAACAACCTAAGCACTGGGTTGTTCCACTGGAGGGGGACATATTTAAGGACAAAAAGGAGGAGGAGTGAGGTGGGTGGGAAAGAATTGTGGCCCTTTGTCTCTGCTGCTCTTGTAGGAACTGAGCCAGGAGAGCAGGCAGCTGAGAGAGGAGCATGACAATCTGTCCCCTGACTGCACCTGTATCACCTGCTTAAGAGAGAAAAGGTTGGGAAGAACGTTTAGGCACCAGGAGAGCCAGAGCAGCAGGCAATGCGAACAGCTGGAAGAAGAGGGAGGAAGGAGCTGTGCACGTGGGCGTGGACAGAGTAGGCGATGGTGGCCTGGATCCCCGCCCCCATCCCCAGTCATGCTTATTTAAATTTTAAAATGATTTACATACATCTCAAAGGAGCAGAGAAAGAAATCTTAAATTACACATTTTATTAATTTTTTTTTTCATAAAGGAGAAAATGGAAGTCTCTTTCCCTTTTTGCACTAGAGGATTTGTTGTTTGCTTGTATTTACTTTTATATGAGCCAGAATATTTTAAATTATAAAATAGGTGTTTTGGGGGGCACCTCAGTGGCTCAGTCAGTTAAGTGTGTGACTCTTGATCTCAGCTCAGGTCGTGATCTCCAGTTCATGAGTTCAAGTCCTGTGTTGGGCTCCAGGCTGGGCATGGAGCCTACTTAAAAAAAAAAAAAAAAAAAAAAAAGTTTTTGAATTTTGTGTCCTAATGCAAGCAAGGATGCATGTGTAAGATTTGTTCCCAGTGTAATTTATCTGATGCTGATTTAGGGATGAGTTCTGACTTAGAGCTGTGGTTCTCAAACTGAGCCTGCAGCAACCTCAGAGAGGGTTTGTTAATACGTGATTTCTGGGCCCCTCTGCGGTGTACTCTTTCAAGTAGTTCTGGATTGTGCCAGAAATTCTTTTTTAGAGTCCAGGGTAATGCTACTTGTGCTGGTCAAGAGATTATACTTTGAGAACCAGTGCCTGGGGGCACATTTACTGTTGTCTTCTCCAGTCAGAGTGTAGACCCATATAGCTACAGACAAGTACTCCCGTTAACCTGGATGCTGAGAGTGACTATCCAGATGTCTATGTGGGATTGTGGGCTGGGTTGATTTTCTTCCCTTTTCGGTTTTAAGTCTGAGGACTGACTCTGGTCCAGTAAGATCATAGAAGGGTCCACTCAAATTCTTATGGGTAGGCCAAGCCAAAACCCTAAATTCAAGGTACATGCCATTGTGGTCTTGTCTGTGTCATCACCACAACTCTGTCTTACATATATTAGCTAATTTGGTTCTCATCATGGCCCTGAAACATAGATTATACTATTATTGCTATATTTTAGATGAAAAAAAACTGAGGTAGTGTGATTTAGCCAATGTCAATAAATCTGTTTCTATGAGTTTGGGTTTGTTTTTTTTTTTTTTTTTCTTTTTAATATTCCATGTATAAGTGATATGTATGTTTCTTGAGTTATTTCATTTTTTTTTTAATTTTAATATGTTAGTCACCATACATCATTAGTTCTTGATGTGGTGATCCACAATCCATTGCTTTCGTATAACACCCTGTGCTCCATGCAGCACGTGCCTCCTTAATACCCATCACTGGGCTCACCCCTCCCCCTCCCCCCTCCCCTCTAAAACCCTGTTTGTTTCTCGGAGTCCATAGTCTCTCATGGTTCATCTCTCCCTCCGATTCCCCCCCTTCATTTTTCCCTTCCTTCTCCTAATGT
>NW_027397163.1:1310783-1341268 GCF_003265705.2 Callorhinus ursinus
CCCCCTCCCCCCTCCCCTCTAAAACCCTGTTTGTTTCTCAGAGTCCATAGTCTCTCGTGGTTCATCTCCCCCTCCGATTCCCCCCCTTCATTTTTCCCTTCCTTCTCCTAATGTCCTCCATGTTATTCCTTATGTTCCACAAATAAGTGAAACCATATGATAATTGACTTTCTCTGCTTGACTGATTTCACTTAGCATCATCTCCTCCAGTCCCATCCATGTGGATGTAAAAGTTGGGTATTCATCCTTTCTGACGGCTGAGTAATATTCCATTGTATACATGGACCACATCTTCTTTATCCATTCGTCTGTTGAAGGGCATCTCGGCTCTTTCCACAGTTTGGCTATTGCGGACATTGCTGCTATGAACATTAGGGTGCATATGGCCCTTCTTTTCACTACATCTGTGTCTTTGGGGTAAATACCCAGTAGTGCAATTGCTGGGTCATAGGGTAGCTCTATTTTTAACTTTTTGAGGAACCTCCACACTGTCTTCCAAAGTGGCTGTACCAACTTGCATTCCCACCAACAGTGTAAGAGGGTTCCCCTTTCTCCACAACCTCTCCAACGTTTGTTGTTTCTTGCCCTGTCCATTTTTGCCATTCTAACTGGTGTAAGGTGGTATCTCAATGTGGTTTTGATTTGAATTTCCCTGATGGCTACTGATGATAAACCTTTTATTCATGTATCTGTCAGCCATTTGTATGTCTTCTTCAGAGAAGTGTCTTTTCATATCTTCTGCCCACTTTTTGACTTGATTATTTGTTTTTTGGGTGTTGAGTTTGAGAAGTTCTTTATAGATCTTGGATACCAGCCCTTTATCTGTGGTGTCATTTGCAAATATCTTCTCCCATTCTGTGGGTTGCCTCTTTGTTTTGTGGACTGTTTCCTTTGCCGTGCAGAAGCTTTTTATCTTGATGAAGTCCCAAAAGTTCATTTTGCTTTTGTTTCACTAGCTTTTGGAGATGTATCTTGAAAGAAGTTGCTGTGGCCGATGTCAAAGAGGTTACTGCCTATGTTCTCCTCTAGGATTTTGATGGATTCCTGTCTCACATTGAGGTCTTTCATCCACTTCGAGTTTATCTTTGTGAATGGTGTTAGAGAATGGTCGAGTTTCATTCTTCTGCATGTGGCTGTCCAATTTTCCCAGCACCATTTATTGAAGAGACTTTTTTCCATTGCATGTTTTTTCCTGCTTTGTCAAAGATTATTTGACCATAGAGTTGAGGGTCCATATCTGGGTTCTCTATTCTGTTCCATTGGTCTGTATGTCTGTTTTTGTGCCAGTACCATGCTGTCTTGGTGATCACAGCTTTGTAATATAGCTTGAAATCGGGCAACGTGATGGCCCCAGCTTTGTTTTTCTTTTTCAACATTTCCTTGGTGATTTGGGGTCTTTTCTGATTCCATACAAATTTTGGGATTTGAGTTATTTCATTTAGAATAATGCCCTCAAGTTCCAACCATGTGGTTGCAAATAACAGGATTTCTTTCTTTCTCGTGGCGGAATAATGTTCCTGTGTGTCTGTGTGTATTCTAAATCTTCTTTAACCATTCATGCATAGATAAATACTTAGATTGTTTCCATGTCTTGGCTATTATAAATAATGCTGCAATGAACACGGGGGTGCAGAGATCACTTTGAAATCTTGACATTATTTTCATTGGATATATACCCAGAAGTAGGGTTGTGGAATAATATGGTAATTCTATTTTATGCTTTAGAAAGCCTCCATATTATTTTCCACAGTGTCTGCACCAATTTGCGTTCTTGCTAACAGTGCACATTTCCATTTTTTCCCCAACCTCCTCCACACTTGTAATCTCTAGTCTTTTTGAAGGTAACCATTCTATCATGCATGAAGTGATATGTCACTGTGGTTTTCATCGGCATCTTTTAAAAAAAATTTAAGCTATACACCCAACGCGAGGCTCAAACTCATGATACCGAGATCAAGTCACATGCTCTACCAACTGAACCAGCCAGTTTTCCCTCATTTGCATTTTCTTGATTTGTATTTTTTTTTTTTATGATTTGTATTGTTGAGCATTTTTTCACATACGTATGTTGGCAATTTATGTGTCTGCTTTGGAACATGTCTATTCAGTTCCTCTGACCATTTTTTTAGCCAAATTGTTTGGTTTATGCTCTTGAGTTGTATGAGTTCCTTATATATTTTGGATAATAATGTCTTTTCTGGTGTGTTTTACAAATATTTTCTTCCATTCCATATGTTACCTTTTTATTGTTTCTTTCACTGTGCACAAGGCTTTTTAGTTTGATGTAGTCATGCTTATATTTTTGCTTTAGTTGCTTGTGCTTCTGTATTCATATGCAAACATCATTGCCACAACCAATGTAAAGGAGCTTTATCCCTATATTTTCTTCCAGGAGTTTTATAGTTCCAGGTCTTATGTTTACATCTTTAATATATTTTGAGTTAATTTTTTAAATTTTTTTAAAGATTTTATTTATTTGAGAGCGCGCACGCAACAGCGCGTGAGAGGGGAGAGGGTCAGAGGGAGAAGCAGACTCCCTCCTGAGCGGGGAGCCTGATACGGGATTCAGTCCTGGAATTCCGGGATCATGACCTGAGGCGAAGGCAGACGCTTAACCGACTGAGCCATCCAGGCGCCCTTTTGAGTTAATTTTTGTGAACACTGTAGGATAGGGTCCCAGTTTCATTTTTCTGCATGTCGTTCTCCAGTTTTCTCAGAACCATTTATTGAGACTATTCTTTCTCCATTGAGTATTCTTGGTTCCCTCACCAAATATTAGTTGACTGTATATGCAAGTGCTTACTTCTGTCTCCTCATTCTGTTCCGTTCGTCTGTGTGCCTGTTTTGATGCCAGTACCATACTGTGTTAATTATGACAGCTTTGTAGTCGAATTTGAAATCAGAAAGTGTAATGCTTCCAGCTTGGTTCTTCATTCCCAAGGTTGCTATGGCAATTTGTGTTCTTTTGTGGATTTAGATAGACGTAGATTTTTTTTTTTTCAAGCAAAATGCCATTGGAATTTTGATAGGGATTGCATTTAATCTATAGGTTGCTTTGGGCTTTTTTTTTTTTTTTTTTAAGATTTATGTATTTTAGGGGCACCTGGGTGGCCCAGTCTTTAAGCGTCTGCCTTCGGCTCAGGTCATGATCCCAGGGTCCTGGGATCGAGCCCCGCATCGGGCTCCCTGCTCCGCGGGAAAACTGCTTCTCCCTCTCCCACTTCCCCTGCTTGTGTTCCCTCTCTCGCTGTCTGTCTGTCTCTGTCAAATGAATAAAAAAAATAAAAAATAAATAAAAATAAATACATTATAAAAAATTTATTTTAAGGAGCAAGAGAGTGCATATCGGGGAGGGCTAGATGGAGAGAATCTCAAGCAGACTCTCTGCTGAACGCAGGGCTGGACAAGGGGCTTGATCTCACGACCCCGAGATCATGACCTCAGCTGAAACCAAGAGTCAGACACTTAACCAACTAGGCCACCCAGGTGCCCCAGGGAGTATGCACAATTTGACAGTATTAATTCTGGGCCATTAACATGGAATAGATTTCTTCTTATTTGTACCTTGCTCAGTTTTTTTCATCAGTCTTATCCTTTTCGATGTACAGATCCTTTACCTCCTGGGTTACATTTATTCCTAAGAATTTTATTCTTTTTCATGATATTGTATATGGGATTAATTTAATTCTTTCAGGTATTTTGTTAGTAGTGTATGGAAAAACAAGTGATTTTTGTTTGTTAGGTTTGTATCCTGCAACTTTACTGAATTTGTTGATTAGTTTGAACAGTGTTTTGTTACAATTCACTATTTTAGAATTTTTTATATGTAAGATCATAACATATGATTTTATTTATATGTGGGATCTAAAAAAAACCAACTGAATAGGCAAACAAATGAAAAGGAAAATCAGACATATGATCAGACATATAAATACAGTAAACAAATTGATGGTTGCCAAAGGGAATGAAGGTGGAGGGATGGACCAAATGGGTGAAGAGCAGTGGAACATACAGGCTTCCAGTTATGGAATGATCAAGTCATGGGAATAAAAGGTACAGCACGGGGAATATACACTTGTGGTGAGCCTAGCATAGCATAACGTACAGAGATATTGAATCACTATGTTGTACACTTGAAACTAACAATGTGTGTCAACTACACTAAAAAAAATGAAAAGATCATTATCTTCAAAGAACATGTACTCCTTTTTTTCTGATTTTGATGACTTTTCTCTTTTTTTCACATACTTGGTCTGTTTCAGACTTCCAGCACTATGTTGAACAGGAGCGGTAAGATTGGTCAGTCTTGTCTTTCTCCTGATATTAGAGGAAAATATTTCAACCTTTCAGCATTGAATATGATAGTTAGCTGTGGGCTTTTTGTATACGGCCTTTACTATGTTGAGAATACAGCCCTTCTATACCCAGTCTGCTATTGGTTTTTATCGTGAAAGCATGTTTTGTCGGATGCTTTTTCTGATCTCTTGAGATGATCATATTTTTCCTTTCATTCTATGAATGTGGAATATCACATTTATTGACTTATATGTGTTAAGGCATAAATGGGGTTTGGTCATGGCATATAATGTTTTTAATGTGCTGTTGAATTTACCTTGTGAATATTTTGTTGAGAATTTTTATAGTTATATTCATCACAGATATTAGCCAGTAGCTTAGTTTTCTTGTTCTTATCTGGTTTTGGTGTCATATAATATTTGCTTCTAAAATGAATTTGGGAGTGTTCCTTCCTCTTGAGATTTTTGGAAGAGTTTGAGAAGGATTGTTTTCAAGCCTTTGCCTGGTAGAATTCATCAGGGAAATCAACTGGTGCTTTGGTTTTCTTTGTTGGAAGATTTTGATTGCGGATTTGGTCTCCTCATTCATTACTGGTTCAGATTTTCTACTTCTTCATGATTCAGTCTTGGTTGATTTCTGTTTCTAGGAATGTATCTCTTTCTTCTAGGTTGTCAAACTAGTCGGCATATTGTTCATTGTTGTCTCTTCTGATCCTTTTTATTTCTTTGGTAAATGTTATGTTTCCCCTTTCATTGCTGGTTTCATTTAAATCTTCTCTTTTATTTACCTTTGCAAAAAACCATCTCTGAATTTCATTGATCCTTTCTATTGTTTTTCTGTCTCAATTTAATTTTTGTCTTTAATTTATTCCTGCTCTGATCATTGCTCTGTCCTTTTTTCAGTTAACTTTTGGCTTAGGTTCTTTTTTTTTTTTTTTTCCTCCAGTTCTTTTAGGTATAAAGTTAGATTGTTTGAGATCTTTTTTCTTAATGTAGGCATTTATTGTTATTAAGTTCTCTCTTAGAGCTGCTTTTAAAGTGTACTATAGGTTTTGATATGTTGTTTCTATTTTCCTTTGGATGTTTTATTTTTACTTTATTTTTAAATTTCTTCTTTGGCCATTGGTTCTTCAGGAGTGTGTTGTTTGGTTTCCACATATTTGCAAATTTTCCCCAGAATCTCTCCTGTTACTAGTGCCTGGTTTCATACCATTGTGACTGAAAAATACTTATCATGATATCAACCTTCTTAAATATGCTAATGCTTATTTTGTGGCCCATCATATCATCTATCTTGGAGAATATTCAGTGTGAACTTGAGAGAATATTCTGCTGTGAGGTGGACTGTACTGTTTATGTCTGTTAGGTACATTTGGTCTAAAGTATAGTTCAAGTCCAAAAGTTCCTTACTGATTTTCTGTCTGGATGATTTATTCATTTTTTAAAATCTTTTTGTATTGTCTGTTTCTCCTCGCAAATCTGTTAGTATTTGCTTAATATATTGAGGTCCCCCAATACTCAGGGCATGTCTGTGATTGTCTTCTTGATGAGTTGACAACTTCATCATATAATTGTTGCAGCTTTTGGCTTAAAGTCTACTTTTTCTAATAAAAGTATAGCTAACACTGCTTTCTTTTGGTCTCTGTTTGTTTGAAATGTCCTTTTCCAAGGCTTCATTTTGAGGTTATGTGAATCTGGAGTGAAGTTTTTGTAGGCACCATATAGTTGGTCTTGTGTTTTTATCCATCCAACCACTCTATGACTTATGAGTGGAAAATGTAATCTATTGATGTGTAATTATTGATGGGTAAGGACTTGCCAATGCCATTTTGTTTTCTTGCTATTTTGTTTCTTGTATCTTTCTTCCTCTCTTGCCGTTTTTGAATTGATTTCTGTAGTAGTATGCTATGATTCTCTTCTCTTTATATTTTTTGAATCTAATGCAGGTTTTTTGTGGTTCCACGAGGCTTACATAAAACAGAGATGTAATAGCCTATTTCATGCTGATAAAAATTTAACTTCAGTTAGACACAAAAACGCTACCATTTTACTCCTCCCCTCCCCCATTTTTATATAGAATCACAATTTAATAATGTTAAGTTTAATCTTAAAATGTTCATATTAAAAATTATTATAGCTATATTTATGTTTTAGCTATATTTATTTTTAATAATCTTGTCCTTTAACATTTATACTACTGTTAACTGGTTAACGTACCACCTTGTTATATTATTAGAATACTCTTAACTATATACTTATCATATACTTTTCATGATTAGTGGTGTTGAGCACTTTTTTTTTAATGAAATTTTTTTAAAGATTTTATTTAATTGACAGAGAGAGAGACAGAGAGAGAGGGAACACAAGCGGGGGGAGTGGGAGAGGGAGAAGCAGGCTTCCCACCGAGCAGGGAGCCCGATGTGGGGCTCGATCCCAGGACCCTGGGATCATGACCTGAGCCGAAGGCAGTCGCTCAACCAACTGAGCCACCCAGGTGCCTCTTGAGCACTTTTCATATACCTGTTTGCCATTTGTAGGTTTTCTTTTGAGAAATGTCTATTCGGGTCCTTGCCCATCTTGCTATTTAGTTCCTTATATGTTTGGATATTAGTCCATATTAGATATTGGTTTGCAGATATTTCCTCCCATTACATAGTCTCTTCCCTCTTGATTTTTTCCTTTGCTGTTCAGAAACATGTTAGTTTGATGCAATCTAATTTTTTTCCCTCTATTTGCTTTTGTTTCCTGTGCTTTTGGGGTTGTATCCAAAAATACATTGCCCATACCAATTTCAACAATTTTTTCCCTATATCTTCTAATAATTTTACAGTTTCAGATCTGACATTTAAGTCTCTAATCCATTTTGAGTTGATTTTTGTACATAGTGTGAGATAAGGACCAATTTCTTTCTTGTGCATGTGGATATCCAGTTTCCCTCATCATTTATTAAAGAGACCGCCCTTTCCCCATTGTATTTTTCTGGCATCATTGTCAAAGATCAGTTGACCGTAAATGTGTGGATTTATGTCTGAGCTCTTTATTCTGATCCATTGTTCAATTGTCTGTTTTTGTGTTACTACCATACTGCTTTGATTACTATACCTTTGTAGTATAATTTGAAACCCTGCAGTGTGATGCTTCAGGTTCAGTGTGATGCTTCAGCTCTGCTCTTTATGTTCAAGATTGCTTTGGATATTTAGGTCTTTTGTGGTTCCACACAAATTTCTTTTGTTTGTGTGTGTGTGTGTGTGACATGAGTTTTAGGACTGCTTTTTCTATTTCATGTGAAAACTGCCAATGGAATTTTCATCAGGATTGCATTGAATTTATAAATTGTTTTGGGTAGTATGGACATTTTAATATTTTTTTAAGATTTATTTTTAGAGGGAGCGAGTGTGCACACCTGTGCCCAAGGTGGGAGGAGAGGCAGAGGGAGAGAATCTTCAAGCAGACTCCCCACTGAGCCCAGAGCCCAATGCAGGGCTCCATCTCACAACTCATGAGTCAGATGCTTAACTGATTGAGCCACCTAGGCACCCCTTAATATTTTTTTTCAGTTCATTAACAGAGGTTATCTTTCTATTCATTTGTCTTCAGTTTCTTTGAGTATTTTAGAGTTTTCAGTGTACACATCTTTTGCATTAACTTTTTTCCTATTTTTTTTTTTTTGGTGCTATTACAAATGGGAGTTTTTTCTTCTTTTTCTGAGAGTTAGTGTGTAGAATCAAACTTTTTTTTTTTTAAGATTTTATTTATTTGACAGAGAGCACAGGCAGAGAGAAAGGGAGAAGCAGGCTCCCTGCAGAGCAGGGAAAGCCCAATGTGGGACTCGATCCCAGGACCCTGGGACCATGACCCGAGCCACCCAGGTGCCCCACAACTGATTCTTGACTGTTCATTTTTCATCCTGCAACTTACTGAATTCATTTATTCGTTTTAGCCATTTTTTGTTTTGTGGTGCATGTTTAGAATTTTCTGAATATAGGATGATGTCATCTGCAAACAGGGACAATTTAACTTCTTCCTTTATGATTTGGATTTTCTTTCTTTTTCTTTCCATTCCGCTCTGGCTAGGACTTCAAGTATTATATTGAATGGAAGTGGCAAGAATAGGAAACCTCGGCTTGTTCCTCCTCAACCTAGAAGAAAAGCTTTCAGCTTTCACCATCCCATAGGATGTTAGTTTTGGGCTTGTCATAGATGGCTTTTATCATGTGAGGGAAATTCCTTCTATACCTAATTTGTTGAGTGTCTTTACCATGAAAGGAAATTTTATTTCATCAAATAATTTTTCTGTATCTATTAATATGATTGTATGATTTTCACCTTCATTCTGTTAATGTGTATCACATTTATTGATTTGTATATGGTGAGCTATCCTTGAACCTTACAGATAAATCCCACTTTATCATGGTGTATGAGCTCTTTAATGTGATGTGGAATTTTGTTTGCCAGTATTTTTTGAAGATATTTGCATCTGTGTTTTTCAGGGCTATTGACCTGTAATGTTTTGTAGTACCCTTGTCTCGTTTTGCTATCAGGGGAATGATGGCCTCATGAGTTTGGAAATGTCCCTTCCTCTAATTTTTCTAGAAGATAAATTTTGGCTTTAATTCCTTAAATGTTTGGTATAATTCACTGGTAAAGCATCTGGTTCTGGGATTTTCCTTATTGAGAGGTCTTTTGAATACTAATTCAGTATCTTTACTCACTATTGATCTGCTCAGATTTTCTATTTATCCACTATTCAGTCTTGGTAGGTTGTATGTTTCTAGGAATTTGTCTATTGTTTTCTAGGTAATCAATTTGTTGGCATATGATGGTTAATACTTGTCTCTTATGGTCCTTTATATTTCTGTGGTATCATTTTAATGATACATCTTTATTGCTGGTCTTTCTTATTCTAGCTAATTGTCAATTTGGGTTATTTTAAAAAAATTTTATTGATCTTGTGTACTATCTTTATGGTCTCTTGCTTTAACTTCTGCTTTCATCTTTATTATTCTAACTTTGGTCTTTTTCTAGTTTCTTGAGTTGTAAAGTTTGGTTGTTTAATGGAGATCTTTTTTTTTTAATTTTTTATTTCTTACAGTGTATTAGTTAACATAGAGTAGTTTCAGGGGTAGAATTTAGTGATTCATCAGTTGCATACAAAACCCAGTGCTCATTCCATCAAGTGCCCATCACTCAATTACCCCATCCCCCCACCCCCCTCCCCTCCAGCAACCCTCAGCTTGTTCCCTATAGTTAAGAGTCTCTTATGGTTTGCCTCCCTCTGTTTTGTTTTTCTTTCCCTTCCCCTAGGCTCATCTGTTTTCTTAAATTCCACTTATGAGATTTTTTTTCCTTTATGTATTTATCACTTTCAAGATCCCTCTTTGAATTGCTTTTGCTGCATTCCCTAAGTTTTGGTATACTGTGTTTCCATTTTCATTTGTTTCAAGGTATCTTTTGATTCTCCCTATGACTACTTTGACACACTGCTTGTTCAGAACTGTGTTGTTCAATTCCCACATATTTGTGCATTTTCCAGCATTCTTGATATTGATTTCTGGTTTCACATCATCATGGTAGGAAACAATCCTTGATAGGATTTCAGTCCTTTTGTATTTGTAAAGGCTTGTTTGTGGCTTAACAGATGCTCTATCTTTGGGAATGTTCTCTCTGTTCTTGAGAAGAATGGGCATTTTACTGCTGTTGGATAGAATGTCTTATGTATGTCTATTAGGTACACTTGATCTAAAGTATAATTTCAAGTCTAGTATTGCCTGATGGATATTCTATTTGAGTGACCTACCAGCATTGAAAATTGGGTATTGAAGTTCCCTACTATTATTGTAGATCTCTGTATTTCTCCCTTTATAGATGTTAATATTTGCTTTATATATTTAGGAACTTCAATGCTGGGCACAAACAAAATTATAATTGTTATAATCTCTTAAAGAATTAACCCATTTATCGTTATAACCTTCTCTGTTCCTCTGATAGGTTTTCACTTAAAGTCTGATTGTCTGAGGCTAGTCAGCTTGCTCTCTTTTGATTATCATTTGTGTGGAATATCATTTTCCAACCCTTCAACTTTATCCTATATAGATCCTCAAAGTTAACATGAGTTGTATACACAGCATAGGACTAGATTTAAAAAATCCTTCAGCCACTCTTTTATTTGGGAAATTTAATCCTTTTACACTTTAATTATTGATGAAGACTCATTGCCATTCTGTTAGTAACAAAGGAACTACAATACAGGTAGAAAGCAACTTTCTTCCTCTCTATCTTCGTTTGTGATTTAATCTTTTAGTGTATCCTTTGATTCCTTTTTCTTGGCATATTGTGTATTTACTACAAGACTTTTGTTTCCCATGAGGCTTACATAAAACTACTTGTAACAGTCTAGTTTAACCTGGAAACGACTTAATTTTGACTATGTACTAAAATTTTATAGTTGTACTTCTCCCTTTTTCTGATATTTTGTTATTGATGTTACAATTTACACATCTTTAATGTGTATCCACTAACAAATTATTGTAGTTGTCATTTTAAATTCTTTTCACTTCTATACTGGAGTAGAAAATGGCTTATGCACCACCACTACAGTATAAGAATATTCTGTATTTGACTATGTACTTACCTTCACTAGTGAGTTTTTATGTTTTCATGCTAATTAGTGTCCTTTTGCTTCAGTATGAACAACTCCTTTCAGTATTTCTTGTATAGCAGTTATAGTGGTTAAAGAAATCCCTCAACATTTACTTGTCTGGGAACATCTTTCTCTCTCCTTTATTTCTAAAGGACAGCTTTGCTGATAGTATTTTTGGTTCATAGTTTTTCACTTTCAACAGTTTGAATATATTATCCCACTCTTAATCTGCAAGTTTCTTGTGGGGCTCCCTTGTATGTTATAGGTCGCTTTTGCTACTAACAAAATTTTTACTTTGACTTTTTGTCTTTTTTTAATTTAAATTTTTTTTTTTTATCTGAGAAAGAGAGAATGGGAGACAGCACGAGAGGGAAGAGGGTCAGAGGGAGAAGCAGACTCCCTGCTGAGCAGGGAGCCCAATGCGGGACTCGATCCTGGGACTCCAGGATCATGACCTGAGCCAAAGGCTGTTGCTTAACCAATGAGCCACCCAGGCGCCTGTGTCTTTTTTTTTTTTTTTTAAGATTTTATTTATTTATTTGACAGAGGGAGCACAAGCAGAGGGAGTGGGAGAGGGAGAAGCAGGCTTCCTGCGGAGCAGAGAGCCCGATGCGGGGCTCGATCCCAGGACCCTGGGATCACGATCTGAGCTGAAGGCAGACGCTTAACGATTGAGCCACCCAGGCGCCCCCTTTTTATTGTCTTGATGTAGATCTCAACTTGCAAACTATTTGGGGTCCTTTGGACTTCATGAACATGCACTTGGATTTCTTTCCCCAGATGTGGGAAGTTTTCAAGCCATTATTTCTTTACACACATTTTCTGTCCCTTTCTCATTCTCTTCTCCTTCTGACTTCCATAACTCATGAGACTACAAGTAAAACAATGTACAAGACTTTCTTTTTTCCCCACTTTCATTTTTTTCTTTTTGCTCCTCTGAGCGGATATCAAATGTTCTGCTCAAGTTTGCTGATTCTTGGTTCAGTTTGCTCAAGTCTGTTTTTGAAAGCCTATATTAAATTTTTCAGTTCAGGGATGCCTGGGTGGCTCAGTCAGTTAAGCATCTGACTTTGGCCCAGGGTCATAGGATTGAGCCCCACATTGGGCTCCCCACTCAGCAGGGAGTCTGCTTGTCCTTCTGCCCCTCCTCCAACTCCCGCTCGCTCTCCCTCTCAAAATCTTTATCAGGGTAAATGAAAGGGATATGGTTTAATCTGAAACCAGTTGCAATTTGCTCCCAGTTGCAAAAGCTGAAACAATTTGAGCAACAAAATAAATATCATGTTGGATTGAAAATGTTACAATATAAGGTTATATGATATGTGTGTGCATATATATATATATATATATATATATATATAAAAACTATGTCTTGTCTCCTTAGAGGAGTAGTCACCTTTTCACTATTGAGTATGTTAGCTGTGGGCTATGTTGAGGTTCATATACCCATTATCATGAATGGATGTTGAATTCTGTCAAAGGCTTTTCCTGCATCTATTGAGATGATTGTAGGAGGTTAATCCATTATTTTGTTAATGTGCTGTAACATTGATTTATGGATATTGAGCCATCCTGCATCCCCGGAATAAATCCCATTTGATAATAGTACGTAATCCTTTCAATGCCCTGTTGAATTCAATTTGCTACTATTTTCATGAGGATTTATACATCTCTGTTTATCAGGTAATTGGCTAGTAGTTTCCATTCCTTGTAGTGTCCTTGTCTGGTTTTGGTATCAGGGTAATGCTGACCTCATGAAATGAGTTTGGAAGTGTTCCCGCCTCTTTCATTTTTTGGGCTACTTTGAGAAGAACTGGCAATCTTTACTTTTTCAGTCTCCTTACTAGTAACTGGTCTCTTCAGGTTTTCTAGTTCTTTTTCAATCTTGGTAGGTTGACTAGTAGGAAAGTTCCATTGCTGGGCTGTCCAATTTGTTGGGATATAATTGTAGCAGTCTTTTAGATCCTTTGTATTTGTGTGATGTCAGTTGTAATGTCTCTTATTTCTGCTCTAATTTTCTTCTGACTTTGGGCTTTTTATTTCCTTTAATAGGACAAAGAAGCTATCAGTTGTTCAATTACAAAATGTTAAATCCACAAATATATGATTTCTCGTTTTAACCAGTATGTTTGGAAAAGAGGCTTGATGTGGTTTTCTGGCCTAGCATATGCTAGAGAATGTTCCAGACATGCTTAAGAATTTGTATTCTGATGCTGTTGGATGGAATGTTCTATGTCTCTTGATGCCATCTGGTCTAATGTATAATTTAAGTCCAAAGTTTCCCTATTGATTTTCTGTCCAGATGCAGTCCCCTACTATTATTGTATCCCTGTCTCTTAACACTTGCTTTATGTATTTAGGTGTTCCTAAGTATTTATACATGTTATATGCTCTTGTTTGATACCTTTATCATTATACAATGACCCTCTTTGTTTTATAAGAGACCTTAAGCCAAAGATTATAACTCTGGCCCCACTTGCATGGAAGACCTTTTTCCAACTCTTCATTTTCAGTCTGTATGTGTCCTTAAAGCTGAAGTCAGTGTCTTATAGGGAATATATACCTGGGTCTTGTATTTATGCCCATTTAGCCACTCTGTCTTTTAATGTAATTATTCATGCGTATGGGCTTACTACTATTGCCATTTTGTCCCTTTATGATTTGCTGTCTGGCATACCTAGATCTAATACAAGTTTTCCTTTGTGGTTACCATGAAGATCGATAAGCTGAGAAAATTTGACATTTTTTACTTTCCCCACCCATGTTTTCGTGTCACAATTTACATATTTTTACCTTATGGGTCCATTAATAAGTTATTTTAGTTACAATTATTTTTAATACTTTTGTAACTGTCATACTAGAGTTAGGTGATTTACCCACCACTAACACGAGAGTATTCTGACTTTAACTACGTATTCACCTTTACCAGTTAGTAACAGGAAAACATGTGAAAGTATAAATCGAATTAGGTGTCCTTTCATTTCAGCTTGAAGAAGTTAACTCCTTCAGCCTACACTTGCCTGGGAAACTTCCTTCCATTTTGAAAGACAACTGTGCCAGGTAGAGTATTCTTGGTTCGCAGTTTTCTGCTTCCAGCACTTTTGGAGACTTTGGGTTTGTGATCAACTCCCAGCAGAAATGCAGTCATCACTTCCCCTGTAGTTTCAGATATTTTCTATGTACTCAATATTGAGTGGGAAAAGCTTTTCTTTTTCCATATTAACTAATAACAGACAAGGTCCTCCATGATGGAAGCAGAAAATATTAGATGCTGTGATCTGCTAGATGACAGAACCACAGCAAGGCACATGCATCTGAGAAGTTCACCCCCAGGCTCCTGAACTTGTTAGCAACAGAAACAAGGAAGGATACAGAGGGCTTGAGAAAAATTTTCGAAGGGGTGGGGGGCATGCCATGAACTTGTATAAATCATCTCGTGATTTTTAGTAAAACTGCTGCAAATAGGAAAAGTCTATTTGACATAGCTGTTCTCTAAGAATATTAATTTCCCAAATCTTACAAAGAGTCTCAAAAATATATTTAAGAAGTCTCATATATGCCATGATATCCAAAATTATTTAGTTTTAGCAAATATTGGCAACTTTAGGAATTTCTAGCAAGGTTAAGTGAATCTTATGCCAGGACTACAATAGTTTTTCATTAAGAAATATAACTTTTAAAGTTATAAAAGTGGATGTGTTATATTCAACTTAATCAAAGATGTCACTGACCCCCAGTGCTAGTTTACTTATTGAGAAATAGATCAATCACCTCTAGGGTCAAAAAGAACACTAGGAAATCCCAACACCCTGTATTATTTAGCACCTTGGGGTATTAGTGAAGAATTAGCCACTGGAAAAGAAGGGTTCCAATAATCTCTGTTCACAGAGTATGGCCAAAGAGTCAAGGGGAAAATATTACAAGAAAAATCAAAATATTATAAAGATTATGACAAACATATAGTACATAGTTTATGCACATTCTAAGCACCTAGAAGATATTTTAAAGTGAGGCTGCAGTTTAAAATAGGAGTAAATCTAACAAGACATGTGAAAAGCCTCTATTAATAAAATTGTGCACTCCCTAGTTAGGTAGGTAGTATAGATTTGAAAAAAGGAAAACCTGACCATTTCCTTGGGTAGAATAATATTAGAGACATAAGCACATGTATATTATACAGAAGAATAAACAGTGGTAACCTTCAGGAGTTATTTACAATACATATGCACAAAGATATAGCAAAAGGGAAGCTGTCTACAATAAGCACATAAAAAGATGTTTAACCTAACTAATCACCAGAGAATGCAAAACCACAATGAGATACCACCTACCACACACACAGCAACTGTTGGTAAGGATGTGGAAAAATTGGAGCCCTGGGCATTGTTTATAGGAATGTAAGTTGATGTTGCTGCTCTAGAAAACAGTGTAGATACCCAAAATAATTGAATGCAGGGTCTCCAAGAGGTATTTGTAAACCTATGTTCCTAGCATTATTCACAACAGCCAAAAGGTGGGGGAAAAATCCAGGTGTTATTGTTACATAAATGGATATTGTGATATATGCTTATAATAAATTCATGCCACAGCCTGGATGAAGCTTGAAGACATTAAGCCCAGGGAAATACACCAGTAACAAAAATCATTCTACTCATATGAGACACCTAGAATAATCAAATTAATGGAGGCAGTAAACAGAATGGTGGTTGACAGGGACTGGGGAGAATAGGAAATGGAGTTATTGAATGGGCACAGAGTTTCGGTTTTTTAAATGATTCCGTTCAGCCTTTCTGTAAGTCCAATCATTCCTTAATGTTTTAAAAACATGTATCCTTGAGGGATGTCAGCACATAGCTCAATAAGCTGTCACTCCTGTATCTACCCCCACCCCCATTAACAATTTAGCATCCATCTACTTATGAAAGTACATTCCTGAGCGCTTTGGGATCCAGGTAGGAAAGTGTGAAATTCCTGAACAGTCTAAGACCAAGGAGAGCCCTTTTAAGAAAGCAGGCTTTCATCCAGGCAGCTCATGGACTGACCAGGGTCCCAGATACAGAAACATTTCCACAATCCTGAGGACCTACCCACAGCCCCATTGGCTATAGGGCCGTCACCAGTACTATATACCAAGGGCCTTGGGAGCAGTCACACCCATCTGTATGTCCAGTAACAGACATAGAGACCTTGGTCTTGGCTGTGGACCCTGAAGTAGCCATGAATACTGGAGTTCTTTAAGTCCCCCAGCCTCCAGCCAAATGTAGATTCTGAAAGGGCCCTGTAAATTGGGTCCAGCCCATCCCCATTATAGTCAACTAGTCCTTCCTGGCACAGGGACATAGGAGAGTCTCAGGTCCCAGCTACAGATCTGAAAATAGCTCTGTACCCTTGAGGACTTGGCTATAGTCCTGTTTGGCTTGGTTTTGTCACTTGTGCAATGGATAATAGACATTCAGACCTCAGTGCAGGCTGTGGACCCTGAAGGTGCCCTAACTGGCTCCAGCACCTCTCAGCCACAGTCCTGGGGCCTCTTGATTTTGCTGCACATCAAGCATAGGAACTCAGGTTCAGTAACATCCTCGACTCCAGCCCCTTCACACTCATAGTCTGTCAGCAGTCTCCCAGCAGGAGACATTCCCATCTCTAATTCCTGAAATTCTGAAAGGGCCCTATACCAAGCTCCCCATACATCACAGCTGCAGTGCAGTGCACTAAAGACACCCAGGAGGAAACATACCCATGTCTCTGGAATTTAGAAAGGGCCCTATACACTGTCCATGGACAATCCTGCGTGCACAAGGATGAGGCAGGAGACACCTTTGCACCTAAGGAGATGTTGAAAGGGCCCTATACTCAGGTACAAGCCCTCTAGTCATGGTCAGGGACCAGCCCATCTAAGGACTTACCAGGAAACATCCATTTGTGCCTCCAGAGTTGTGTCTGAGGACAACAAACATGACTGTAGAAGTTGTAATAGACCTGGAGCACAGTTCCAGTCCCTCTCAACCATGGCCCCAGGCCAGTCCTATCTACCTAGGGATGCATCAAGTGACAAGACAGCATCCCTCTCAGAAACCATGTGGGAGCCATAGTTGCCATGTACCTGGTAATGGGCTCACTGTTGGAGGACCCAATTGGGGCCCCATGTGTATGCTCACCCTGGTGCCACTCTACTGAGCAAGGTAGTGGAGGCAGTTCCACCCACTCAGGGACCAGACAGGATCCATACCCATCCAGGTCCCCGATAACATGCCCACCAACCACAGACCCACCAGCAGTCTCATAACTGGCTCCATCCTAGCATGATTGTGATTTTGAAGGTAATACCATCAACCCAGAGAACAGATAGGAATATATGGAAATCCTGGACCTGAGGAATACAATGACAGAAGTGAAACATTCAGTAGATTGCCCAACAGATTTGATAATGTAGAATAAAGTGTAAGTGAACTTAAAGACAGACTAATCAAAGTTAGCTAGCTAGATAAACCAAAAGAAAAAGGAAAAGTGAAGACTACATGAATTGTGGGACACTGTCATCTTAATGAATATTAGTATCACGGAAGTCCCAGAAGGAGATGAGAGAAATGAGAACAATTAAAGAAATGATAGCTACAAGATGCCCATCGAGAGATGAATGGATAAAGAAGATGTATATATACACAATGGAATATCATGCAGCCATCAAAAGGAATGAGATCTTGCCATTTGCAACGACGTGGATGGAACTGGAGGGTGTTATGCTGAGTGAAATAAGTCAGTCAGAGAAAGACATGTATCACATGACCTCACTGATATGAGGAATTCTTAATCTCAGGAAACAAACTGAGTGTTACCTGAGTGGTTGGGGGTGGGAGGGATGGGGTGGCTGGGTGATAGACATTGGGGAGGGTATGTGCTATGGTGAGCGCTGTGAATTGTGCAAGACTGTTGAATCACAGAACTGTACTTCTGAAACAAATAACGCAACATATTTTAAGAAAAAAGAAAAAGAATAAGATAACAGGAGAGGAAGAAAAGGGGAGTATGTCAGAGGGGGAGACGAACCATGAGAGATGATGGACTCTGAAAAACAAACTGAGGGTTCTAGAGGGGAGGAGGGAGGGGGATGGGTTATCCTGGTGATGGGTATTGAGGAGGGCACATTCTGCATGGAGCACTGGGTGTTATGAACAAACAATGAATCATGGAACACTGCACCAAAAAGTAATGATGTAATATATGGTGATTAACATAACAATAAAAAATTTAAAAAAAATGATAGCTAGAACCCTGCCAAATCTAGGGAGAGATATGGGCATTCAGGTACAGCGGTACAGAATGTTGAAAGGACCCCAGCCTGAATCAACACAAGATTACTCTAAGGCACATTATAATAAAAATATTAAAAGTTAAAGACAAGGAGAGAATTATTAATGCAGCAAGAAAAAAACTTGCTGTATTCAAGGGAATCCCTATAAGGATAACAGTGGATTTCTTTGCAGAAACTTTGTAAACAAGGAGGAAGTGGATAATATATATTCAATGCTGAAAGAAAAACCTGTCAACTGAGAATACTATATACAACAAATCAAGCCTTCAGAGATGAAAAATCTATCCAGAAAAACAAAAGCTAAGAGAGCTCATCACTATACCTGCCTTACAAAACTGAAGAGAGTTCTTCAGGCTGAAATAAAAGGATGTTAAGTGACATGAAATATGAAAGTATAAAACTCACTGGCAAAAGTATATATAAATTCATAATACCCTGCAACTATAATAGTGGTATGTAGATAACTTTTATAGTAGAGAAACAAGTGAATATTAAAAATGACTATAACTCCAATAGCAGCACCTGGCTGGCTCAGAGCATGACTCGATCTCAGAACCATGAGTTCAAGCCCCACATTGGGCATAGAGCTTAAAGAAAAATAAGAAATGACTATAACTGCAATGATTTACTAATGGCTGCACACTATACAAAGAAGTGTGACATTAACAGTATAAAACAGGAAAGTAAAAGTGTAGAATTAATTTAAAGTACCTTTTATACATGCAAGATCCTTTAAGTATGCCTCATAGAAACCAGAAATAAGAAACCTAGCATAGGGCGCCTGGGTGGCTCAGTTGGTTAAGCAACTGGCTTCGGCTCAGGTCATGATCCTGGAGTCCCGGGATCGAGTCCCGCATCGGGCTCCCTCTGACTCTCCCCCATCATGTGCTCTCTCTGAATAAAATCTTAAAAAGAAACCTAGTGTAGTTTCCAGGAAGATAAAGAAAAGGAATTCATTTGTACCACATCAGAAACAAACCCCACAAAACCCCACAAAGGAACACTGCAAGAGGGGGAAAAAGGAAGTAAAACAGCAGCAACAACCACCACCAGAAAACAATGAAAGGGCAAGTTTAAGTCCTTATAAATAAACAAATGGTCTCATAGTGAATAACAAAAATAGAAAAAAATTTTAAATCAATATGCTACCTAAAATATACTCACTTTAACATTAAAGACACATGAGAGGATGAAAGTGAGGGATGAAGAAAAAAATTCCATGCAACTGGTAACCCAAAGAGAGCTGAAGTGACCATACTCATAAAATAGACTTTCAGTCAAAATTGGTAACGACACAAAGATTACATCAGTAAAGGATCAATTCATCAAGAGACTATAACAATAAATTTATATGCATTCATTATAAGAGGACCTAGATATTTAAACCAAATCTTAGCAAAACTAAAAGAATAAATAATAAAAGTAGGGAATGTCAGTATTCCACTTTCAACATTTTCAAACAGAAAATTAGTGGATCTACATAACACTATAGACAAATGGGCCTAACAAATATATCCAGAACATTCAACAGCACCAGAAAACACATTCTTCTCAAGTGCACACAAAACTATCTCCAGAATAGATCATATGCTGAGCCACAAAGCCAACCTAAACACATATAATATTAAAGCCATAACTCAAAACTTTCTAAACGAAATGGTACAGAACTAGAAATCATTAACAGGAGGAAAATTAATTTCATAAATATGTAGAAATAAATAGCCTGAAGTTAGCTACAGAAAAGAAATATTAAAGATTAGAGCAGAAATTTTAAAAAGTGAAAAAAAAAATAGAACTGAAAACAAAAACACTTAGCTGGACTAACCAAGTGGGGGGAAAGGACCCAAATCAACAAAATTATGAATGAAAGAGACATTACAACTGATACCACAAATACAAAAGACCATGAGAAAGTACTATTAACAACCACATACCAACAAACTGGACAACCAAGAAGAAATAGAAAAATCCCTAGACACATTCAACCTATAAAGATTGAATCAGAAAATAGGAATCTGAACAGACCAATTACTAATAAGGAGACTGAATCCATTAACAAAAATCTCATAACAAAGCAAAGCACAGGATCAGATGGCTTCACTGGTGAATTTTACCAAATATTTAATGAAGAATTCTCAAATTTTATGAAAAATATCAAAAAGGAGCAAGCACTCCCAAACTCATTTCACAAGGCCAGCATTACCCTGATACCAAAGCCAGAAAGGGACACCAAAAGAAAACTACAGGCAAATACCCCTATTAACACAGATGCAAAATTCCTCAAGAAAATAAATTGAATACAGAAGCATATTAAAAGAATCATTCGGCACAGTTGGGATTTATCCCTGGGATGCAAGCATGATTCAATATACACAAGTCAATCCATGTGACACATCACATTAATAGAATAAAAAATCTTATGATCCTCTCAATACATGTAGAAAAAACAGCACCCACTCATGATAAAATTCAACAAATTAGGTAGAGAAGTAATATACATAGGCATAATAAAGACCATATATAACAAGCCTACCAGCGACCTCATACTCAATGATGAAAGGATAAAAGCTTTTCCTCAAACACTGCGAACAAGACAAGAGTGTCCACTTTTACCAATCCTATTTAAGATAGCCCTGAGCATCTTACCCAGCTCAATCCAGCAAGAAAAATAAAGGGTAACAACATGGATGGAACTACAAGGTATTATGCTTAAGTGGAATAAGAAAGACAAATACCATATGATTTCACTTACATGTGAAATCTAAAAAACAAAACAGACTCATAGATACAGGAAAGAAACTATTGGTTACCAGAGTGAAAAGGTTTTAGGGGTTGAAATAGGTAAAGGAGATTAAGAGGTAAAAACTTCCAGTTAAAAAAATAAGTAATTCATGGGCGTGTAGTATATTGCATAGAGAATATGGGCAATAATAGTGTAGTAACTTTGTATGAAGAAAGAAGGTAATTAGACTTATTGTGGGGGTGTCATAATGTATAAAATATTGAATCACTATGATATACACCTGAAACCCGTAGGATTTGGTCTGTCAAATATACTTTAATTTTTTTTAAGATTTTATTTATTTGAGAGAAAGAGAGCCCAAGCAGGGGAGAGTGGCAGAGGGAGAGGGAGAAGCAGGCTCCCCACAGAGCAGGGAGCCCGATGCAGCACTTGATCCCGGGACCCTGAGATCATGACCTGAGCTGAAGGCAGACACTTAACCGGCTGAGCCACCCAGGCACCCCAAATATACTTTAATTTTTAAAGAGCATTAAAAGGGGTGCCTGGGTGGCTCAGCTGTTAAGTGTCTGCCTTCAGCTCAGGTCATGATCCCAGGATCCTGGGATCCAGCCCCGCATCAGGCTCCCCGCTCTGTGGGAAGCCGGCTTTTCCCTCTCCCACTCCCCCTGCTTGTGTTCCCTCTCTCGCTGTGTGTGTCTCTCTGTCAAATAAATAAATAAAATCTTTAAAAAAAAAAACACTAAAATTGAAAAGGAAGAAGTAAAATTGTCTCTATTTGCAAGGGACATGATTTTACATATAGAAAATCCTATAAACTCTGCACACGACACATCCACACACACACACACAAAACCTGCTAGATATCATCAACAAATTTAGTAGTTACAGGACACAAAATTGACATACAAAAGTTAGTAGGAGCATTTCTATATACTAACAGTGATTATCTGAAAAAGAATAAAGAAAATCCCATTTACATCAGCATTTTTTAAAAGATCTTATTTATTTGACAGAGGGGAAGCAGCAGGCAGAGAAAGAAACAGGCTCCCCGCTGAGCAGGGAGCCCAATGTAGGGCTTGATCCCAGGACCCTGAGATCATGACCTGAGCCGAGGACAGACGCTTAACAACTGAGCCACCCAGGCGCCCCACTTAGGAATAAATTTCATGAAGGAAGAGAAAGACAACTAGAGACCTTAAAAAATTGAATTAAAGATAGCACAAATAAATGGAAAGGTATCCTATGTTCAGGAATTGGAAAAATTAACTGTTAAAATGCCCATATTACCCAAAGCCATCAATAGATTCAATGTAATCCCTATCAAGATCCCAATGGTAAGAGTGCCTGGGTAACTCAGTTGGTTCAGAATCCAACTCTTGATTTTGGCTCATGTCATGATCTCAGGGTTGAGAGATCAAGTCCCATATTGGGCTCTGGGCTGAACGTGGGGCTTGCTTAAGATTCTCTCTCTCCTTCTCCCTCGTCCCTTCCCCTGCTCACGTGCGCTCTCTAAAACAAGACTCCAATGATATTAAATATATATGTATACTTGGGGCGCCTGGGTGGCTCAGTCGGTTAAGCAGCTGCCTTCGGCTCAGGTCATGATCCCGGGGTCCTGGATTGAGCCCCACATCCGGCTCCCTGCTCAACGGAGAGCCTGTTTCTCCCTCTCTCTGCTACTCTGCCTACTTGTACTCTGTCAAATAAATAAAATCTTAAAAAAAATTATATATATATACTTAATGGAAGTTTAATTATCCTGCAGTATTATCAGTTTCAGTTATACAATAGGATTCAACAATTCTACAATTGGAGGCTGGGAAGATGGCAGAAGTGGAGGACCTTACGCTCACTTCCTCCCATGGACACAACTAAATAAAATTCACATAAGTATAAACAACCCAGAAAATAACCCAAAGACTGGCATAACAAACTCCACAATTAATGTAGAGAAAGGCCACATCTAAGAGGGTAGGAAGGGTGGAGACACAGAGGGGAGCTAAACAGATCCACAGGGCCAACCGTGGGAGAGAAGGACCCATGGCCATGGAGAAGGGACAGAAACAAACTATCACACAGGGGAGCCCACATGGGGGAAGATGAATCCCCTTAACTTTTGGCTTGGAAAACTAGAGGGGCCAAATTTCATGAGTTCTTATAACCAGCAGGACTTAAAGCCTGGTACTTTAAAAATCAGTGGGCTCAGTTCTGGGAGATCCTGGAAGGCGATAAGAACTGAGTCACCCACTTAAAGAGACAGGACAACAAACAGCTCACAAAGATACAGCATAGAAACAGCATTTTGAAAAATGCCTGGGGTATACCAGAGGCATATTTGTTTATTAATCTCAGAGTGTGTGCTGGAGGGGCAGAGAACATTGGGAGGCTTCTTCAGGAACATAGGAGCTGGTGGGCAGTATTTCCCTCTCCTGTCCCTCACCCTAGACACAGCCTTCTATGGGAACCAGTGCACAATTAACACTCACTACCTAACTTGCTAACACCATGCATCCTGTGCATCTCCTTCCCTTGTGTTTCTGTGGATTTGCCCCCTACTGCCAGGCCTGCCTCAGTCACAGCAGATGCAGGTACCCTCCTGCAGAGGACCAGCACAAATCATGCTAACAACACACCTCCTGCCCCACTCTTCTGCAGATCTCCCCCTACAGTAAGCTCTTGTGTGGAGCCCATCCAAAGTGATGCCACAAGCCTGGCAGTTTGAAAGAAACCTGAACAGGGACCAGCACCACTCCAAAGTAACCCCTGACCTGGGGAAAAAGATAACCATACACACAAATCCAACTGTGGCTCCTGCAATGGGCTGGGGACAGACAGTTGGTCTGATTGAATATCCCACCCACCAATGAGAGCTTCTCAAGGGACAACACAGGGAACGTGCCCAGGTTGATGCTCCTACATCTCTGGCAAATGCCTGGTCTGACTCAACTCAATCCCAAGACAGTCCCACACTGGCCTACTAATACCACAGGTACCAATCCCTGACTGCAACAGACAAAGAGAGCCACTGCAGACGATTGGACTGAAAGAAAAAGTGGCTCAGTCACAACAGCAAGGGGCATGCAACACATGTGAGACACCCCTGAAACACCAGGTTCTGGTGAACAGGACATTGCACTGCAGGACACTACAGGAACTCTTTTTCATAAAGCTACTACTTTCAAGAACAGGAGACATAGCTGACTTTCTTAACCCACAGAAAAAGACACCGAGAATTAGACAAAATGAGGGGACAGAGGAATATGTCCCAAATGAAAGAAGGGGACAAAATCACAGCAAGGGAGCTAAGCAAAATGAGAGAATTAACATGCCTGATAGAGAATTTAAAGTAATGATCATAAAGAGACTCAACAGACTTGAGAAAAGAGTGGAGGACATCAGTAATAGCCTTAACAAAAAGATAACATTAAAAAGTACAAATCAGAAATGAAGAACTCAATAAATGAAATTTAATATACACTAGCTGGTATAAATAGTAGACTAAAAGAAGCAGAAAAATGAAACTGCAACCTGGAGGACAGTAATAAGAAGCAATCAAACTGAGCAGGTGAGAAAAAAATAACAAATGAGAATAGGGGCCCTGGGCTGACTCAGTAGAGAACGTGACTCTTGATCTCAGGGGGTCATGAGTTAGAGCCCCACATTGGGTGTGGAGATTGCTTAAATAAATAAAACTTTAAAAAATAACAAATGAGAGGGGCGCCTGGGTGGCTCAGTCGGTTGAGCATCTGCCTTAGGCTCGGGTCATGATCCCAGGGTCCTGGGATCGAGCCCCACATCAGGCTCCCTGCTCGACAGGGAGCCTACTTATCCCTCTCCCTCTGCCCCTCCCCCTGCTTGTTCTCTCTCTCAAATGAATAATCAATAAATAAAATCTTTAAAAATAAATGAGAGGGCACCTGGGTGGCTCAGTTGGTTGGGTGACTGCCTTTGGCTCAGGTCATGATCCTGGAGTCCCGGGATCGAGTCCCACATTGGGCTCCCTGCTCAGCGGGGAGTCTGCTTCTCCCTCTGACCCTCTTCCCTCTCATGCTCGCTCTCATTCTCTCTTCTCTCAAATAAATAAATAAAGTCTTTAAAAATAAATAAATAAAAATAAATGAGAATAGACTTAGGGAACTCAGTGACATTATCAAATGTAGTGATATTTCCATTATAGAGATCCCAGGAGAAAAAAGAGAAAAGGGGGCAGAAAATTTGTTTGAATTAAAAATACTGAAAAGTTCCCAAATCTGGGGAAGGAAACAAATCCAGATCGAGGAAGCACAGAGATCCCCTAGCAAAATCAACCCAAGTAGGTCCACACCAAAACACTAGTAATTAAAATAGCAAAAAGTAGGGGCGCCTGGGTGACGCAGTCAGTTAAGCATCTGCCTTCAGCTCAGGTCATGATCCCAGGGTCCAGGGATCTAGTCCCGCATCGGGCTCCTTGCTAAGCGGGGAGCCTGCTGCTCCCCCTGCCTGTGTGCGCACTCTTTCTCCCAGACAAATAAATAAAACCTTTAAAACAATTTAGGAAAGGGGGGGTGGAGCAAGATGGCAGAGGAGTAGGAGACCTGGATTTCATCTGGTCTCAGGAATTCAGCTGGATAGGGATCAAACCATTCTGAGCACCTACGAACTCAACAGGAGATTGAAGAATAGCAACAACTCTATGAACAGAAAAGCGACCACTTTCTGGAAGCTTGCAGGGAACAAAAGCTCCCGAGAGCAAACCCGAGCAGCTTGCTTAGCCCGGACCAGCAAGGGCGGGGCAATTCTGCCTCCGGCAAAGACATTTGGGAACCACAGCAACAGGCCCCTCCCCCAAAAGATCAGCACGAACAGCAAGCCAAGACCAAGTTTACCGATCAAGGAGAACGGGAGAACTCCAGAGCTAGGGGAATACTGCATATAAAATTCATGACTTTTTTACCATGATTCATTAGTCTTTCAAAGTTAATTTAACTTTTTAAAAATTTTTCTTTTTCCCTTTTTCAACCATCAATCATTTTTTAAAAAAACATTTTTATTTTTCATTTTTAGAGTCATATTCTATCCCTTCATAGTAGTTACCCTTATTTTTGGCAGATATATATATAAGTCGTTCTCTCTTTAAAATTTTGAGATACAGTTTCTTCTAACATATCAAAATATACCCTAAATCTCTAGAGTATGGCTTTGTTCTAGTCTCCTGCCTGATCACATTCTCTCCCCCTTTTTTTCCTCTTTCTTTCTTTTTTAATCCTCTCATTTCTTTCTTCAAACACCTTATCAATTCCTTTTTAAAAATGTTTTATAATTTTCATCTTTACAGTCATATTCCATCCCTTCATCATATCAACCCTTATTTTGTACACATATAAGTCTTTCTTTCTTTAAAATTTTAGGAGGCACTTTCTTCTAACAGACCAAAATACACCCAAAATCTAGTGTGTGGCACTGATTTATGCACCAGCCTGATCATATTTGATCATATTCTGTTTTTTTTTGTTTGTTTGTTCTGTTTTTGTTTGTTTTTTTATCTTTTTCTTTTTTCTCTTTTTTTCTTTCTTTCTCTTACTTTTCCCCTGGTTTCAGGTCTTTTCTGATTTGATTAGAATATATTTTCTGGGGATGTTATTAACCTGTTAGCATTTTGTTCTCTCATTCATCTATTCTCTGGACAAAATGACAAGATGAAAAAAATCACCTCAACAAAAAGAATAAGAGGTAGTACCATCTGCCAGGGACCTAATCAATACGGACATTGCTGCGATGTTGGAATTAGAGTTCAGAATCATGACTTTAAAGATATTAGCTGGGCTTGAAAAAAGCATGGAAGTTATTAGAGAAACCCTTTCTGGAGAAATAAAAGAACTAAAATCTAACCAAGTCGAAATCAAAAAGGCTATTAATGAGGTGCAATAAAAAATGGGGGCACTAACTGCTAGGATAAATGAGGCAGAAGAGAGAATCAGCAATATAGAAGACCAAATGATGGAAAATAAAGAAGCTGAGAAAAAGAGAGAGAAACAACCACTGGATCACGAGGGCAGGGGAATTTGAGAGATAAGCGATACGATAAGATGAAACAACATTAGAATAATTGGGATCCCAGAAGAAGAAGAAAGAGAGGGGCAGAAGGTATATTGGAGCAAATTATAGCAGAGAACTTCCCTAATATGGGGAAGGAAACAGGCATCAAAATCCAGGAGGCACAGAGAACCCCTCTCAAAATCAATAAAAATAGGTCAACACCCCGACATCTAATAGTAAAACTTACGAGTCTCAGAGACAAAGAGAAAATCCTGACAGCAGCTCAGGAGAAGAGATATGTAACCTATAATGGTAGAAACATTAGATTGGCAACAGCCCTATCCACAGAGACCTGGCAGGCCAGAAAGGACTGGCATGATATCTTCAGAGCACTAAACGAGAAAAATATGCAGCCAAGAATACTATATCCAGCTAGGTTGTCATTGAAAATAGGAGAGATAAAAAGCTTCCAAGACAAACAAAAAACTAAAGGAATTTGCAAACACGAAACCAGCCCTCCAAGAAATATTGAAAGGGGTCCTCTAAGCAAAGAGAGAGCCTAAAAGCAGCATGGACCAGAAAGGAATACAGACAATATACAGTAACAGTCACTTTACAGGCAATACAATGACACTAAATTCATATCTTTCAATAGTGACCCTGAATGTAAATGGGCTAAATGCCCCAATCAAAAGACACAGGCTATCAGATTGGATTAAAAAACAAGACCCATCAATATGCGGTCTGCAAGAGACTCATTTTAGACCCAAAGACACCCCCACATTGAAAGTGAAGGAGTGGAAACAAATTTACCATGCTAATGGACACCAAAAGAAAGCTGAGGTAGCAATCCTTATATCAGACAAATTAGATTTTAAACCAAAGACTGTAATAAGAGATGAGGAAGGACACTATATCCTACTTAAAAGGTCTATCCAACAAGATCTAACAATTGTAAATATCTATGCCCTGAACATGGGAGCAGCCAATTATATAAGGCAATTAATAACAAAAGCAAAGAAACACATTGACAACAACACAATAATAGTGGGGGACTTTAACACCCCCCTGACTGAAATGGACAGATCATCTAAGCAAAAGATCAACAAGGAAATAAAGACTTTAAATGACACACTGGACCAAATGGACTTCACAGACATATTCAGAACATTCCATCCCAAAGCAACGGAATACACATTCTTCTCTAGTGCCCATGGAACATTCCCCAGAATAGATCACATCCCAGGTCACAAATCAGGGCTCAACCGGTACCAAAAGATTGGGATCATTCCCTGCATATTTTCAGACCACAATGCTTTGAAACTAGAACTCAATCACAAGAGGAAAGTCGGAAAGAACTCAAATACATGGAGGCTAAAGAGCATCCTACTAAATGAATGAATGGGTCAACCAGGAAATTACAGAAGAATTTAAAAAATTCATGGGAACCAATGAAAATGAAAACACAACTGTTCAAAATCTTTGGGATGCAGCAAAGGCAGTTCTGAGAGGAAAGTATATAGCAATACAAGCCTTTCTCAAGAAACAAGAAAGGTCTCAAGTACACAACCTAACCCTACACCTAAAGGAGCTAGAGAAAAACAGCAAATAAAGCCTAAACCCAGCAGGAGAAGAGAAATAATCAAGATCAGAGCAGAAATCAATGAAATAGAAACCAAAAGAACAGTAGAACAGATCAACAAAACTAGAAGCTGGTTCTTTGAAAGAATTAACAAGATTGATAAACCCCTGGCCAGACTTATCAAAAAGAAAAATGACCCAAATCAACAAAATCATGAATGAAAGAAGAGAGATCACAACCAACACCAAAGAAATACAAACAATTATAAGAACATATTATGAGCAACTATATGCCAGAAAATTAGATAACCTGGAAGAAATGGATGCATTCCTAGAGATGTATCAACTACCAAAATTGAACCAGGAAGAAATAGAAAACCCGAACAGACCTATAACCACTAAGGAAATTGAAGTAGTCATCAAAAATCTCCCAACAAAAGCCCAGGGCCAGAAGGCTTCCCAGGGGAATTCTACCAAACATTTAAAGAAGAATACCTATTCTTCTGAAACTATTCCAAAAAATAGAAATGGAAGGAAAACTTCCAAACTCATTTTATGAGGCCACCATTCCCTTGATCCCTAAACCAGACAAAGACCCCATCCAAAAGGAGAATTACAGACCAATATCCTTGATGAACATGCATGCAAAAATTCTCACCAAAATCCTGGCCAATAGGATCCAACAGTACATTAAAAGGATTATTCACCACGACCAAGTGGGATTTATCCCTGGGCTTCAAGGTTGGTTCAACATTGACAAATCAATCAACGTGATACAATATATTAACAAAGAAAGAACAAGAGTCATATGATCCTCTCAATAGATGCAGAAAAAGCATTTGACAAAGTACAGCATCCTTTCTTGATCAAAACTCTTCAGAGTATAGGGATAGAGGGTACATACCTCAATATCATAAAAGCCATCTATGAAAAACCTACAGCGAATATCATTCTCAATGGGGAAAAACTGAGAGCTCTCCCCCTAAGGTCAGGAACGCAGCAGGGATGTCCACTATCACCACTGCTATTCAACATAGTATTAGAAGTCCTAGCCACAGCAATCAGACAACAAAAAGAAATCAAAGGCATCCAAATTGGCAAGGAGGAAGTCAAACTCTCACTCTTTGCAGATGATATGATACTTTATGTGGAAAATCCAAAAGACTCCACCCCAAAACTGCTAGAACTCATACAGAAATTCAGTAAAGTGGCAGGATATAAAATCAATGCACAGAAATCAGTAGCATTCCTATACACCAACAACAAGACAGAAGAGAGGAGTCAATCCCATTTACAATTGCACCCAAAACCATAAGATACCTAGGAATAAATCTAACCAAAGAGGCCAAGGATCTGTACTCAGAAAACTAGAAAATACTCATGAAAGAAATTGAGGAAGACACAAAGAAATGGAAAAACGTTCCATGTTCATAGATTGGAAGAACAAACATTGTGAAGATGTCAATGCTACCTAGAGCAATCTACACATTCAATGCATTCCCTATCAAAATACCATCCACTTTTTTCAAAGAAATGGAACAAACAATCCTAAAATTTGTATGGAACCAGAAGAGATCCCGAATAGCCAGAGGAATGTTGAAAAAGAAAAGCAAAGCTGGTGGCATCACAATTCCAGACTTCCAGCTCTTATTACAAAGCTGTCATCAAGACAGTATGGTACTGGCACAAAAACAGACACATAGATCAATGGAACAGAAGAGAGAGCCCAGAAATGGACCCTCAACTCTATGGCCAACTAATCTTTGACAAAGCAGGGAAGAATGTCCAATGGAAAAAAGACAGTCTCTTCAACAAATGGTGTTGGGACAATTGGACAGCCACAGGCAGAAGAATGAAACTGGACTACTTCCTTACACCACACATGAAAATAGACTCCAA
>NW_027397163.1:1341668-1399795 GCF_003265705.2 Callorhinus ursinus
GAAACAAATAATGCAATATATGTTAAGAAAAAAAAAAAGAAGAAGATAGCAGGAGGGGAAGAATGAAGGGGGGGAAATCGGAGGGGGAGAGGAACCATGAGAGACGATGGACTCTGAAAAACTGAGGGTTCTAGAGGGAACGGGGGTGGGGGGATGGGTTAGCCTGGTGATGGGTATTAAAGAGGGCACGTTCTGCGTGGAGCACTGGGTATTATGCACAAGCAATGAATCATGGAACACTACATCAAAAACTAATGATGTAATGTATGGTGATTAACATAATAAAAAATTAAAAATTTAGAAAAATAAATAAAATAGCAAAAATTAGTGATAGTGAATTTTAAAGGCAGCAAGAGAAAACAGCTATGTATGAGGGAAACCCCATAAGTTTTTCAGCTGATTTTTCAGCAGAAACTTTGCAGGACAGAAGAAAGTGGCATGGTATATTCAAGGTACTGAAAGGAAAAAACGTGCAGCCAAGAATACCCTATACAGCAAGGCTATCATTTACAATAGAAGGAGAGACAATGAGTTTCCCAGACAAAGAAAAGTTAAAGAATTCTCGACCACTAAACCAGCCCTACAAGAAATGTTAAAGGAGGTGGACTGGGAAGATAGCCAAGTGGGAGGACACTGTGTTCACCTCATCCCATAGATACAACTAGGTAACACTCACATCAGCATAAGTAACCCAGAAAACCATCTGAAGTTTGGCACAACAAACTCCACAACCAAAGATAGAGAAGCGGCCACGTCAAAGAAGGTAGGAAAGGCAAAGATGCAGTCTGGGAGCAAAATGGACCCTGGCCATGTGTGGTAGGGAGGGAGCTGGTGGCACAGAGAAGGGTGAAATACAGCCTTTCGCACCAAGGGGCCCATGAACAAGGAGGACAAATCCTCATAACATTTGCCACGGAAAGCAAGCGACGCCAGGGGCGCCTGGGTGGCTCAGTCAGTTAAGCATGCGACTCAATTTCAGCTCAGGTCATGATCCCAGGATCCTGGAATCCAGCCCCATGTCAGGTTCCTCACTCAGCAGGGAGTCTGCTTGAGGATTCTCTCTCTCTCTCTCTCTCCTTCTGCCCCTGCTCTCTCTCTCTCAAATAAATACATAAGTCTTTAAAAAAAAAAACAACGATGCACTTCGCAAACACTGTCCTAATGGGTTGTTGCAGGTTTGGAAAGAATATAAAAGGTGCAAAAGGTCCCATTTTTTCGGTGTTCCTGAGGTCTGGAGGCACTAATATTCTTCCACATATGAATATGTGATCATAATACATGCATTGATGTGGTTAAGTAATGTGATCATATGAACATTGTAGAGGCCCCTTTTAGGCAGCAGGGTTGAGCTGTGGAAACCTGCGTAAGGCAAAAGGCCCACAGTGACAAACAAGCTGAATGCAAACAGGCTCACTAAGTGTTCCACCTTGAAATAACCATAGACCCTAACTGACCCATTTCAAGCAGGCACAGGCACATTTCCTAAGTAACCAGAAAAGGGAAAATTTCATACATCCCTATGATCCCTCCCCCTGCCCTGTAGCTGCAACCCCCCACCACTGCCTCATCACAGTCTCTCCTTTACTGCCCTGACCACCACTCCTCTGGAGTGTATTCAGTAAACTCCTTTATTCTTCCTTGAGTGAATTCTTTCACCACCCACACCGGTGGTCCTCACCCAGTTGGGACACTCCACATTTGGTGGATCCCATCTGACTGGAGCACCCCACAAATGTGAGTACGATCGCACAAGATTGTGTGTGTTGTTGTGTAAATGAATCCAGTAGAGTTTGCAGTAATTGTGTGGATGACAGTACTTATGATAGAGAGCATGTGGTTGTAAGTAGGTATGTATACGTGAATGTGATTGTGTGTGTGCACGTCCATGAGTATCTGCATCTGTGCTTGGTGTGTATGTGTGTTTTCTCCACCATCATGACTCTAATCCCTGAGTTAGAAATCAAGGATAATTAGATAGTGAACCAGGATCAAATTTTGGAATTGTTAATTTGAAATATCAAGGATTTGTGTGTACTCATATTTTATATTTCTTCATTTCTTACAAAAGTAATGAGTGCCCATGACAGAAGATTCAACAAGTGTAGAGTATGGTAATTATTCAATGCTCTTGAACTTAGTGAGGGGAATCTTACATTTTTTAAAGGGGAGAATCTGCCTATGAAACCATCTGACGATGGTCCTTTAGTTATTTACAAATCTTTCTCTAATGATCCGGATTTATTTAGACTTCCTATCACTACTGGGGTCCATATTGTTCAGTCATATCTTCCCACAAAAATTCCTTATCATTTAACCTTCAAATTCATTAGAATCTGCAATGAATCTAATAATTTTTTTAAGGTTTTATTTATTTGCCAGAGAGAGAGAGAGCACAAGCAGGGGAACCAGCAGGCAGAGGGAGAAGCAGGCTCCCCGCTGAGCAAGGAGCCTGATGCGGGGCTCGATCCCTGGACGCTGGGATCATGACCTGAGCTGAAGGCAGAAGCCTAACCAACTGAGCCACCCAGGCATCCATGAATCTAATAATTTCTAATGCACATTAGTGACTTCATGTTCTTTTTTACTTGTATCTCAGTGAATATCCTTATCAAATATGTTGTCAGATTCTAAATTTGTGCCATAAATTAAGAGATGGTACCTCTCTGTGCTTGCCAATTAGTAAAGAATTCATTTTCAGGCAGAACTACTCAGCAAAGCAGAGAATCCAGTGAGTCGATGAGCTTCATTGTTATATTGCAGGCCATCACAAATCAGACCTCAGAATTTCCTGCTTCCTCTATATGAGATCCTATCTGCATCCAGGGATCATACAAAAGGTGAGCTTCTCCTAAGTTCCACACAAATGGTCTCTTCAGAGATGTTAATAGAAGATGGTGATGATTTTTAGTAGTTAGCAACAGGGATTTCCCACCCCCCCATAACGTTTCCCAGGTCCCTAACCCTGCACTGTCATTGCCACTACAGGTGAAATAATAATTTGCCGTTCTGAAGGGAGGTGAGGTCATAGAATCACGCATCCATATCTCAGGGTCCGGCTGCCTCCCTGTCACACATGCAAGAGTTGTTACAACCTTCACACTCAATCCACCTTCCTGGAAGCAGAAAAGCATTATGTATTTACTGTCTCAGTGTGAGGAACAGAGTCTGTAAGGGAAGGAAGCAGATCAACAGCCTGGGTGATCATGTGAGTAAATGGAATTCTGGGGTGGACTGTTCTCCAGTTCAAAAGCTACACGGGAATGAGGAAAATTCCTGAGGCATGAGCTGAGCTGGTTGAAATGGAGCTTTCGACACCACACCAATCCCTGATGTCTCAGTGTAATTTACCACACTCCTTACTGGCAGTGGTTGTTGGTGTTGAATCCAAATAATAATGAAATCTGATTTTCAGGATTCTTAAGGTTTACAGTTCTTAATCTCTTCAGTTCATCTGGACTAACTTTTCAGGATAATACATCCATACTTGTCATAATGAGCAGGGTGGATCTCTTGGAATCACATAATCCTCTACAAGAACAGTCTCTTAGTGAGTTTCTAAAATACATTTTTCTCTCTTTATGGGTTAGAATACATATAAGGGAGACATTGATTATCTACTAGAACATGTTTTCTGATTATTATAGAGAGACTGTTCAAAGTAGGAATTTAGGGGGAAAGTATTAAAAAAAATACTTTGTGTTGTATGTTTCATAGAGCAGTTGCCAGGCTCAAATGCATCTTGAGACATTTTCTCTGGTTTAAGAATATTTTGGTATCAAACCTAAGCTCAACATGTATTTCTCTACAACTTTGTACCATGCACAAGATTTCACAGATCTCACTTTCTTGGTAATAGTTTAACTCAGGTGTGAATAGAATAATAGGTGCACGATTTGCTGCATGTTTCCCAACTGTCTGCCCCTTTCTTCTCATGAGTCATGACTCCAGTCTGTCTGGGCTCTGCTGGGACAGAAGAAGGAATACCAATCCCCTAATATAATCAGAGAGATGTACATTCTGTTTTACACAATGTGCAGCTATTTATTCATTCATCTCGCATTGAATCCTAAGCTCTATTACTGAACACGTTACAAGCAAGTATTGACTAAGGAAGACTGAGCTTTGCCTCATTAAACTGTAATAGCAATTCTAAAGGAAATGCTATTTACTATGGACTTGTAGAATTCAAGTTTTATTAATGTTTACCATGGAAAAGTTCAGAGTCTATGCATTAATAAAACATTAGATCCTAAAACAATCTGGAAAATATAGAGAAATAAATACTTGAGCACTATAACTCTCAATGTGACAAATGAAAATTTTCCTAATGTTAACTGGGCATGAGAATTTAAGACAATTCTCTCAATAAAAAGGTGCATATGAGGTGGTCATTCAAGCAGCTGAAGAAAACAATAGAGCCACAGAACAATGATGTAAGTAGGCTGAGGTTCAGCTGGATGGCAAATTCAGAATTGCCCACCACAGAATGGTGGGTCAACAAGTTTTGCACAATCCATCCGCACTTGATCATAGCCAAAAGGCTGAAAATGACTGCACAATCTTAGAAAGATAATATTCATTTGAAATAAAGTTATGATAAAATATCATTAGGTACTTAAATTGTACTCATGTGAAAATGGCCATATATAAACTCGATTATGTCGAAGAACACCACAAAAAGATGTGCTTGCTGATCTTGCAAAGATATCCAATGACTACCAAAAATTTACAAATACACAGTCTTGGGTCAAATGGCATAATTTAGGGATCTATAAAAGGTAATTTTTTCCCCTTTAGTTAGTGATATGTAAATTGACTATAGTGGTTTTATGACTCTTTGGGGTTCACCATCATGGTCTCCAAACTGATAAAGTTTATTTTTTAATTCTTTTCTAAAGATTTTATTTTATTTTTTTTTGAGAGAGAGAGAGCGTGAGTGGGGGGAACAGCAGAGGGAGAGGGAGAAACAGACTCCCCACTGAGCAGAGATCCCGAATGGGGCTCAATCCCAGGACCCTGGGATCATAACCTGAGCTGAAGGCAGATGCTTAACCGGCTGAGCCACCCAGACACCCCTAGAACCTACACTAACTTTAACGGCAAACTTCATTATAAACATCATCAGTTTTGGAGCCCCTGGGTGGCTCAGTCAGTTAAGCATGTACCTTCGGCTCAGTTCATGATCCCAGGGTCCTGGGATCGAGCCCCATGTCGGGCTCCCTGCTCATTGGGGAGCCTGCTTCCCCCTTTCCCTCTGCCTGCTGCTTTGCCTACTTGTGATCGATTTTTTTTTTGTCAAATAAATAAAATCTTTTTAAAAATAAAAAAAATAAACTTGGAGTAGGTTCTAAATAGCCATTTAACTAGAGGACGTTTTGTTTATGGGGAGCTTGTGACTTTGGGATTTCTGTGGGAGCATAATGGATATCCCTTCAGTCCTAGGAAATATTTTAACATTGTTCTCTCTGTAATAACATTATAAACCTGACACAAAATATAAGCACTAGAGTTGGAGGGAAGGTGGCAAAGGAGTAGGGGACCCTATTTCAACCAGTCCCCTGAATTTAGCTACCAAACCATTCTGAACACCCACGAAATCAGCCCGAGATGTAAGAACATATATCTCGATCTCTACAAACAGGGTATCTCCAGTGGTCTCGAGGTATGAAGGTCAGAACCATGATTCTGCTGGCAGATATCAGAAGATAAACAGAAGGGGGAGGGAGCCACCATAAGCTGGTGCCAGGAAGGTGATATAACGCTGGAGCACAAAAGCATCCCACAATGGGGACCTGGCACAGACTGGTAGCAGCAGGGAAAGGACTTTAGTGCAGCCCCCAGACAGGATCCAGGACCTGTGGGTGTGCACGCGCACAAACCGGGCCCGCTGGTGGTTTTAGGAGCAAAAAGGGCAGAGACGTGCTGGGCCCTGGGACTGACCTGTGGGAAAACTGCTGTGGGGCGCACAACCAGTTTTTTAGCAGTGCAGACATAAACAGAGACCATATGTCCTGGAGTGCTCAGTGTAGAGCAGACTGTGATTTCTCTGTTCTGGGACATAGGTTTCCATGTGCTCACTTCTGCTCTGATTCTCGGAAGCGACGCAGAAAGCCTCCAGGAAAAGCCACCAGAGAACAAAAGCTCAAAAAGACCAGTTTTCACTGAGCCCACCCCCCACCACACAAGGGGCAGGGCAACTCTGCCCAAGCAGGGTTGCCTGAGTAACAGCACAGCAAGACCCTCCCTCACAAGACAGGCTGGAAGAACAAGAGGACAACAACCCTAGGGTCCCTGTAAAACAGGTGCACCTTGCTTGGGTCATGGTTAATACTTTGGACTCTGTATATACCCTCAACCACCCCGCAACAAAATGACTAAGAGAAGGAACCCCCAACAAAGAAAAGAATCAGACTATGGCCTCTGCCACAGACCTAATGGATATGCATATAAGCAAGATGTCGGAGATAGACTTCAGAGCAACGATTATGGAGTCGATAACAAGACTTGAGAAAAATATTAGTGACAATATAGAATCTCTAAGGACAGAAATGAGACCTAATCAGGCCAAACTTAAAAATGCTATGAATGAGATGCAGTCTAAACTGGATACTCTGGCAGCCAGGGTAAATGAGACAGAAGAATGAATTAGTGAGCCAGAAGATAAGATGATAGAAAAGAAAGAAGCTGAGCAGGCCTGGGATAAACTCCTGAAAGCCCAAGAGATCAGACAGAGAGATTAATGATGCCATGAAACGTTCCAATGTCAGAATTATTGGGATCCCTGAGGGGGTGGAAATAGAGGACTAGAAGATCTATGTGAGCAAATCATAGCTGAGAACTTCCCTAATCTGGGGAAGGAAACAAGCATTCATGTCCAAGAGGCAGAGAGGACCACTCCCAAGATCAAAGAAAACAGATCAACGCCTCAACATATATGTAAAATATGTAAAACTCACAAATCTTAGGACCAAGGAAACAATCCTGAAAGAAGCTAGGGGGAAGAGATTTCTTACATACACAGGAAGGAACATCAGAATAATGTCAGACCTGTCCACAGAGACGTGACCAGCCAGAAAGGGCTGGCAAGACATATTCAGGGTACTAAATGAGAAGAACATGCAGCTAAGGATACTTTATCCAGCCAAGGCTGTCATTCAGAATGGATGGAGAGACAAGGAGCTTCCAGGACTGGCAGAAACTGAAAGAGTATATGACCACCAAGCTGGCCCTGCAAGAAATATTAAGGCGGGGGGTGGTCTATAAAAGAAGAAAGAACCCAAGAGTAGTCTAGACCAGAAATTTACACAGACAATCTATAGAAACAGGGACTTCACAGGCAACAGGATGGCACTAAAATCATATCTTTCAATAATCACTCTCAATGTGAACGGCTTAAATGCTCGCATAAAACAGCACAGGGTTGCAGATTGGGTCAAAAGACAGGACTCATCCATATTCTGTCTACAAGAGACTCATTCTGAACCTAAAGATACATCCAGACTTAAAGTGAGGGGATGGAGAACCATTTTTCATGCCAATAGACCTCAAAAGAAAGCTGGGGTAGCAACTCTCATATCAGACAAATTAGATTTTAAGCTAAAGACTGTAGTAAGAGATACAGAGGGACACTGTATTGTTCTTTTTAAGATTTTTTTTTTTTTGACAGACACAGCAAGAGAGGGAACACAAGAAGGGGGAGTGGGAGAGGGAGAAGCAGGCATCCCACCGAGCAGGGAGCCTGATGTGGGACTCGATCCCAGGACCCTGGGACCATGACCTAAGCCGAAGGCAGACGCTTAACGACTGAGCCACCCAGGCACCTACACTGTATCATTCTTAAAGGGTCTATCCAACAAGAAGATCTAACAACTGTAAATATCTATGCCCCCAACATGGGAGCAGCCAACTACATAAGCCAACTGTTAACCAAAATAAAGAATTATATTGATAATAATACTTTAATAGTAGAAGACCTCAATGCTCCACTCTCAGCAATAGACAGATCATCTAAGCAGAAGATCAACAAAAGAAACAAGAGCTTTGAATGACACTTTGGACCAGATGGACCTCACAGACATATACGGAACATTCCACCCTAAAACAGAATACTCATTCTTCTCAAATGCACACGGAACTTTAATAGACCACATACTGGGTCACAAATCAGGTCTCAACCGATATCAAAAGATGAGATTATTCCCTGCATATTTTCAGACCACAATGCTTTGAAACTGGAACTCAACCACAAGAAGAAATTTGGAAGGAATTCAAACACTTGGAAGCTAAAGACTGTCCAGCTTAAGAATGTTTGGGTCAACCAGAAAATTAAAGAAGAACTTAAACAATTCATGGAAACCAATGAGAAAGAAAACACATTGGTCCAAAACCTAGGAAAACTGCAAAGGCGGTCCTAAGGGGGAAATATATAGCCATCCAAGCCTCATTCAAAAAAGTAGAAAAATCCTGAAATGCACAAGCTAACCTTACACCTAAGGGAACTGGAGAAATAACAGCAAATAAAAACCTAAACCAAGCAGGAGAAGAGAAATAATAAAGATTAGAGCAAAGATCAATGAAATAGAAACCAGAAAAACAGTAGAGCAGATCAATGAAACTAGAAGCAGTTTCTTTGAAAGAATTAACAGGATCGAGAAACCTGTGGCCAGACTTATCCAAAAGAAAAGAGAAAGAACCCAAATTAATAAAATTATGAACGAAAGGGGAGAGATCATGACTAACACCAAGGAAATAGAAACAATTATTAGAAATTATTATCAGCAACTATATGCCAATAAATTAAGCAACCTGGAAGAAATGGATGCCTTCCTGGAAACCTAGAAACTACCAAGACTGAAATAGGAAAAAATTGACAATCTAATAGACTAATAACCAGTAACAAAATTGAAGCAGTGATCAAAAACCTCCCAAAAAACAAGAGTCCAGGGCCAGATGGATTCCCAGGGAAATTCTACCAAACATTTAAAGAAGAAATAATACCTATTCTCCTGAAGCTGTTAAAGAGAAACAAAAGGAAAACTTCCAAATTCATTCTGAGGCCAGCATTACCTTGATCCCAAAACCAGGCAAAGACCCCATCAAAAAGGAGAATTACAGACCAATATCCCTGTTGAAAATGGATGCCAAGATACTCAACAAGATCCTAGCCAGTAGGATCCAATAGTACTTTAAAAGGATTATCCATCACGACCAGGTGGGATTTATTCCTGGTATGCAAGCGTGGTTCAACATTCACAAATTAATCAGTGTGATAGAACACATTAATAAAAGAGACGACAAGAACCATATGATCCTCTCAATAGATGCAGAAAAAGCACTGGACAAAATACAGCATCCTTTCCTGATTAAAACTCTTCAGAGTGTAGGGATAGGGGGAAGATTCCTCAAGGTCATAAAAACCATCTCTGAAAAGCCCACAGTGAATATCATTATCACTGGGAAAGAGCTGAGAGCCTTTCCCTTAAGGTCAGGAACACGACAGGGATGCCCACTCTCACCACTGTTGTTCAACATAGTACTAGAAGTCCCAGCAACAGCAATCAGACAACAAAAAGAAATAAAAGGTATTCAAATTGGCAAAGAAGAAGCCAAACTCTCTCTCTTCCCAGATAATATGATACTTTATGTGGAAAATCCAAAAGACTCCACCCCTAAATTACTAGAAGTCATACAGTAATTCAGTAATGTGGCAGGATACAAAAAAAAAAATCAATGCACGGAAAGCAGTTGCTTTTCTATACACTGACAGAGTAACTGTAGAAAGAGAGATTAGGGAATCGATTCCATTTACAGTAGCACCAAAAAACATATGATACCTAAGAATAAACCTAACCAAAGAGGTAAAGTATCTGTACTCTAGAAACTACAGAACACTTATGAAAGAAATTGAGGAAGATACAAAAAGATGGAAAAACATTCCATGCTCATGGATTGGAAGAATAAACACTGCTAAAATGTCTATGCTACCCAGAGCAATCTATACTTTCAATGCCATCCCTATTAAAATACCATTGGCAGGGTGCTTGGGTGGCTCAGTCATTAAGCGTCTGCCTTCTGCTCAGGTCATGATCCCAGGATCCTGGGATCAAGCCCCGCATCGGGCTCCCTGCTCTGCGGGAAGCTTGCTTCTCCCTCCCCGACTCCCCCTGCTTGTGTTCCCTCTCTCACTGTGTCTCTCTGTTAGTTAATAAATAAACAAACAAATAATACCATTGGCATTTTTCAAAGAGCTGGAACAAACAATCCTAAAATTTGTATGGAACCAGAAAGACCCCGAATGGCCAAGGAATGGTTGAAAAAGAAAAACAAAGCTTCGGGCATCATGTTGCCTGATTTCATGCTATATTACAAAGTTGTGATTACCAAGACAGCATGGTATTGGCACAAAAACGGACACATACATCAGTGGAACAGAGTGTCCAGAAATTGACCCTCAACTCTATGGTCAACAAATGAGGAAAAAACATGCTGTGGAAAGAAGTCTCTTCAATAAATGGTGCTAGAAAAATTGGACAGCTATATACAGAAGAATGAAACACGACCATTCTCTAACACCATACACAGAGATAAACTCTAAATGGATGAAAGACCTCAGTGTGAGACAGGAATCCATCAAAATCCTAGAGGAGAACATAGGCAGTAACCTCTTTGACATCAGCCACAGCAACTTCTTTCATGACATGTCTCCAAAGGCAAGGGAAACAAAAGCAAAAATGAACTTTTGGGACTTCACCAAGATAAAAAGCTTCTGCACAGCAAACAGTCAACAAAACAAAGAGGCAACCCACAGAATGGGAGAAGATATTTGCAAATGACACTACAGATAAAGGGCTGGTATCCAAGATCTATAAAGAACTTCTCAAACTCAACACCCAAAAAACAAATAATCCAGTCAAAAAGTGGGCAGAAGACATGAACAGACACTTCTCCAAAAAAGACATAGAAATGGCTAACAGACACATGAAAAAATGTTCAACATCATTAGGCTTCGGGGAAATTTAAATCAAAACCACATTGAGATACCACCTTACACCAATTAGAATGGCAAAAATTAACAAGGCAGGAAATAATAAATGTTGGCGAGGATGTGGAGCAAGGGAAACCCTCTTACACTGTTGGTGGGAATGCAAGTTGGTAAAGGCACTTTGGAAAACAGTATGGAGGTTCCTCAAACAGTTAAAAATAGAGCTCCCCGGGCACCAGGGTGGCTCAGTTGTTAAGCATCTGCCTTCAGCTCAGGTCAGGGTCCCAGGGTCCTGGGATTGAGTCCCACATCGGGCTCCCTGCTCAGCAGAAAGCCTGCTTCTCTCTCTCCCACTCCCCCTTGCTTGTGTTCCCTCTCTCACTGTGTCTTTGTCAAATAAATGAAATCTTAAAAAAAAAAAAAAAATAGAGCTCCTCTGTGACCCAGCAATTGCACTACTAGGTATTTACCCCAAAGATACAGATTTAGTGAAAAGGGCCACATGCCCCCCAATGTTCATAGCAGCAATGTCCACAATAGCCAAACTGTGGAAGGAGCTGAGATGCCCTTCAACAGAGATGAATGGATAAAGAAGATGTGGTTCATATATACAATGGAATATTACTCAACCATCAGAAAGGTTGAATACACACCATTTGCTTCGACCTGGATGGAACTGGAGGGGATTGTGCTAAGTGAAATAAGTCAAGCAGAGAAAGTCAATCATCATACGGTTTCACTTATTTGTGGAACATAAGGAATAACATGGAGGACATTAGAAGGAAGGGAAAAATGAAGGGGGGGAAATTGGAGGGGGAGATGAACCATGAGAAACTATGGACTCTGGAGAACAATCTGAGGGTTTCAGAGGGAGGGGTGGGGTGATGGGTTAGCCCGGTGACGGGTATTAAGGAGGGCACGTGATGTGATGAGCACTGGGTGTTATACACAACTAACGAATCGTTGAACACTACATCAAAAACTAATGATGTACTGTATAGTGACTAACATAATAAAAATATAAGCAATAAAGTAGGCAGAAAAATTTCACATGATAATCATGTCATAAGTATATATGAACATATGTATATGTGTATGATTATATGTATATATGTGTGTATATATATGTGTATATGCATTATATGTATTTCTATCATCCTGTGCCATGAAAGGAAAAAACACAAAATGAGGTTGGAGACTTGTGGAGCCAAAAATACTTCCTAAAATATTTTTCTTGGTTGCTAATTAACAATTGCAAGTTTCCTTCTTTTTTCTTTAAGATTTTATTTATTTATTTGACAGAGAGAGACACAGCGAGAGAGGGAACACAAGCAGGGGGGTGGGAGAGGGAGAAGCAGACTCCCGCTAAGCAGGGAGCCCGATGCAGGGCTTGATCCCAGGACCCTGGGATCATAACCTGAGCCAAAGGCAGACGCTTAATGACTGAGCCTCTTAGGTGCCCCAATTACAAGTGTCTATTAGGAGGGCATAGATATCTGATCAGATTGTTAGGGTTTGCAAAGAAATTCCATCCTTTCTATCATCGCTGGAGAGCAAAAAGCCTCTCATATAAAGGAGAGTAGACCATGCTGAGGGTGACACATGAGGGATAGGCAAAAAGCTTGTGTGTTTTACTGGATTCTATGTTTCCCTGATAAATTCTTCTACTGCAACTTGAGTTCTTTCCTCATTTTCAGACCACTTAACCGTGCCATAGTTCTTTAGCAGAGAAAAGCAAACAGCGTAGCAATTTTAGTACCAAAAGAATTAAAATGACAATAATTTGTTATGCTGATTTGCACAACTCCATGAAAATCAGTTTGGAAATTAAATAATATGGACATTTGGTGGGAAAATATAATCTAACAATATTGGTCCCAGGACTAATAGCAATTCTAAAGAGAATATCCATGAAGACAGCAAATGTTATAAAAGAGCCTCTCACAACAAACCAGGAAAAACGTTGAATAAGCAGATTCTGAAGGGGAATAAAAACAGATTCTGCTATTTTAAAAAGTGTCATTAAGTTATTTCTACTGAGTTTAAGAGCACTGAATAGTTGGCATAGTTCTCACATTTTTGTAATGGGCTTTAGTTTTCTAATTATTGAAGAAACATTGAAAAAGTAACTTCAATCCTTTCAAATTTCAAGGAAACCTATCCATATTTGATCCTGTCTCCTTCCCAAAGCCACCACAATTGCCAAGGCATGGATTAGAGCCATAATAGGCGACAACTTATATTCTATACACATAGAGACCACATCTACACACAGGTACAAACACAAGCCTGTATTAACACTCAAACATTCAAATACAGAATCACATATACACACACAGTCACTTGCATACTCACTCAGTCCCACATTCACAGACACCCATGCAGACACACACCACATACAGGCTCCCTTTCAACATACTCCTAGTGAAACACTTATGACAATACAAACTCACACAGTCATTCTCAGATTCACAAAAATCTCATTCAGTCACATGACAGAGGTGTTTGTATATGGAAAAAATAAGACTACCTACGGTCCCCTGGATGTCTGAAAACAAAAAGCCCTTTCCACTCTTTATACTCTTTGCAACATAGCAAACCTCCATAAGGACCATACTCACAACATGTGCCACTGAAAGAGTAAAGAGCACTGCCACTTTAGGTCGAGGTGCTTGGCCTGAAGATGGGGAGTGATACAGTGAGCTCAGAATGAGGGCACAGGGGTAAACGGAGGGCACAGAGTCTGGGGGCTTGGGGTAACAGAGCTGCAGGGGGAGAGACGACAGGACCTGTGTTAGGTTCCTAGGGCTGCTGTCACAAATTAGCACAACTGGGTGGCTAAACAAAAAATTCTGTCTCACAGTTCTGGAAGTTCTTAGGTGTCTGAAGTCAAGCTATTGGCAGGGCCACACTTTATCTTAAGGATTGAGTCTTCCCTCTACCTTCTGGGGTCTGTCAGCTGTCCTTGGCCCTCCTCAGCTAGTAGATGCAGCTCTGTCTCTGCCTTCATCATCACACACTGGGGTGTGTGTGTGTGTCAATTTCCCTCTTCTCATTAGGACAGCAGTCATTTAACTCAGGTTTACCTGAAACCAGTATGACCTCGTATCAACTTAATTACATCTGCAAAGATCCTATTGCCCAGTCAGGTTACAATTACAGTACTGTGGATTAGGACTTGAGCATATTTATTTGAGGCACACTGTGTAACCCACAACAGGATTGAAAGGCATTAGGGAGTTAAATGTCACTGAGGGATTCAAGTGCACTACAGGTTTTAAGGTTAGGGTAGGTGTATGCAGGGGTATTAAAGATATGAGGGATATGTATGTTGAGGGTATAAAAGGGTGAAGGAAATCATGGGAAGGAAGGGGATAATGGATGAGGAATTAATTGGCAAAAGGGAATTAAGAGGCAAGATTGGGTAAAAAGCATGCAAACCTTATTGCCTATGAAGGGTTAAAGAACATAGGGATGGAAGGGGGATAGTTGCTTGTGAATGGAGTCCTGGGGGTATTCAGTGCTCTAACCAGAGATAAAGGGTGGGAAGAAAAGCCGAGGCCTTGGGAACATAATGGACACAGGTAGTTAATGTGGGTGGAGGGGGATCATCAGACCTGGGAGAAGAGTGGGCATCAGTAAATGAAAGGGCCCAGGAGAAAGACTTAGGGACTGGGGTCATGAGGGAACCAAGGATTCCTAATAAATTATGGCAGCAGACCTAAAGGACACAATAAATGGGCTGAAGTCATGGAATGGGGAAAGACAAATGGCAGTGGAGAAGGAGGAAATAATGGAGGATGGAAGATTTGAGGGCAACAGAAGGGGAGGAAGTCTGAGCCGAGGCCTCTGAGATCAGGCGAAAAGGAGTTTATTGGTATAGAGGTCTAAAATCCTGATGGACTTAGAAGAGCAAGGAAGAAGACTGGAAGGATCATTTGCAGGGAAAGACTGAGGTCTTGTGGCTCTCTAAAGGTCGAAAGGGTGGAGATATTGAGGTCACAGTGGGGAATAGAGTGGGGGGGACTGGGGGTGACCAAAGTTGCAGGGGTTCAACTGGAGGTCATTAATTCATTCTCCTACTCATTAATTCTCTGATTTGCACTTGATTCATAATTGTCAACGGTTTCTAATTTTAGCCCATGAGACAATAACCTTACATAAAATACCCAGAAATCCTTTCAATTAAATATACAGTAAAGGACCATAGGTCAAATTTTGAGTAAACAATGAGAGTCAATGTTTTCTCTCTTCTTTGGGGATGCCATGCACAAGGTATGACCATGTAGGGGGTCACATGGCAACCATGAGAAGGAAGTGGATTCTACTAACAACTGAATGGTCCTGGAAGTGACTGCTGACCCAGAGGTTCCTGAGAAGATCCAATGCCTCATGAAGCGTTAATTTTAGCCTTATAGGGCCCTAACTAACCAGAAAGCCCAGCCAAACCCACTGAAATTCAGACATATAAACAACAAAGTCATGTTTTTGTTGTCTCTTAAATACCTGCAATTGGTTATGGAGTGATAGAAAACAACTACACGTGGGCATATCATTAATTATAAACTAAAAATTAAAAAAATATAAACTTATAAAATATTTAAAGTAAAAATTCCCATTAATTACCCCCAATCAATAATAGTTTGATCTTCAGACATAATAGTTTGTCAGGTTGAGGTGGTTCCTCCCTCTTATGCAATTTCAGACTAACAGACGCTGAAATATTTTGTATGTGGTTCATAGTTTACATTATTATATCAGACTTAATCAAATTGCTTTCCTTAATCAATGCTGCATGAAGGTGGCATTTTCACACCAGTAGAAATGGATCTACAGCAACACAAATACACATCATATCCCACGGTAATTATAAATAGAACACCCTGTTGAAACACTCTTATCTATACAATTACATAGTTGAATATTATCTGTCTCCTGCTTTCACACATCATGAAATGTGGATCTCCAATTTATACACATGTGACTTAACTGGGTAGTTCTGGGACATGAGATTGTTGCACCTTCATGACTGTGCATTCTTACAATGGGTGGACAATTGCTAAACTACCCTTGCAAATGGATTTAAAAATGTATAATATCCTACCAGTTGTGTTTCCACTGTTAAATAAAATCTTAAAAAAAAAATTTACGTATTTGGAGTGCGAGTGAGTGCGAGTTGGGAGAGAAGCAAATGGAGAGGGAGAGGCACACTCTCCACCAAGCAGAGAGCCCGACGCCAGGCTCCTGGGATCATGACCTGAGCCGAAGGCTGACGCTTAACTGATTGAACCACCCAGGCACCCCAGTGTTAAAGAAATTTAACAGGGAAGCCATTGGACTCAGGTGGCTCTAATGCCTTGGTAACCTCTATAAACAAACCTCAACTTATTCCACAGTCACTGCACTGGAATGGAAGAAAATGAACTTAAGAACAATTACAGTCAACTAGGCCTTCCAAAAATAAGTCGACTGGGTAAGGTATATCCGATCAGACACCGTCTTTGCTTTTTGTTTTTCCTCTCTGGAAAAACCTTACCGCTATCTCCTACAGGTGGACCATGCCTAACCATTTGGATAGACAGATTTAACTGGCCAATTCTTAAAAATCTGAATGTACATCATCAGTTCATCTTCTAACACCACCACCTTTCATTTTGAACACTTTACTCATCTGGCCTAAACATCTTGCCCACTTAGAAAGTGGAAACAAGACTCAGAGTAACGCCTTCCCCTGCCCCTCTCCACCCACTTTTGCACATGCACACAACACACCAACATAACTCTGCCCTCACTTGCTTGGACTTCACTCTTGGTAATGGCTCCCCACAGCGCCTGAGCAGATCGTGTTCCACCAAGTGTCGCACATGCGCAAAGAGGACTTCTGGCGCATAGAGGACACTGCCGTTCTCAAAGCCAAACCTGCCGTCATGTGTTCCTCCCTTCACCAGCCCAGGTCCCCAGAGCACCAGGCTTGAATCCCATCTTAACCAAGCCCACATACCTGAATTCCCAGTTCAGGCAAGCTAGAACCAGAGTCTATGGACGGACCAGTCCTCCCTTTGACCAATGTTGTTATCATACCCAGAGTTTTTGATGCCTTCTCCCGTTTCTGCCTTCCTAGTGCCAAAACTTCACACATGCACACAGAGAACACGGGTGAACCCCTCAAGGACAATAATTCCGCACCTCCCACAATGCAGGGGACCTCAAAGCAGATGGGGATCAGGGACTGGCCACCCAGGGTCACCCTGTGCAATATAAATGCATAAAGCACCCATCAGTCCCATCCCATCGGACCTTCTGATGACCCCAGATTCCTGTTTCATACTTCAGGCCTAACACTGTGGGCGCAGAGCTCAGCTGCCCAGAATTTGCATCCAGATACATTCCCCCTATGTCAAAATGGGGCTTGCAGAGCCGAATAGAGAATTGTCAGTTCAGATTCTGTCAAAAATGACCTCCGACCACAAAACTGTCCTCCACGGTCCCAATGGCAGTCCCTGATCCTCCTTTCTCAGAACAGCTCGAAGATCAGAGTTCCTGGCAGGTCCACCTGCTGGGGGGGGGGGGCGGGCTGAGTTGGCATCCCCACTTTTCTGAGGCTCATACTGAGATAAAGGTGAGCAGAGGACTTAGAATTTGGTGAGTCAGCTTCACCTTTCTTGTTAAAACAAAGCTTCCAAAGTAACAGGTAGCATCCTGTCTTCCATTACCGGGTGTCCATTGGAAAGTCCACACATTAAAAACTGACAAAAATACATATATACAAACGAATGACCCATCAAATTTCCCTCAGAACCCTTATGGGTTCTGTCTCCCAGTATAACATCTATATTTCTGCTATCAAATACATTATTTTTATGATTACTGATAATGAAAAAGCAGAGAAAGACCCTCTACTCCCAGGAAAGCAAATCCAGTATCCAAATCTTCCTGGGAAAGATGTATATATAGTATCCAATTCTCAGGGTATTTCAAAGATTAGCTCAGATGATATATTTATGATATCCAGCACAGTGTCCTGGACACAGTGCATCCTCACAGATCTGTGAGCATGTAACTCAGTAAACATTGAATCCATAAAGGAGTACAATTTTTCCCCCCAAAACAGCCTATCTCAGATACCACAAGTCTTCCCAAATTGCGGGGAGTGAGCAGAGAAGGTCTTCTTTCCAGAAGCTGTTAGTGATCTTCACTGGAAATAAGCAGCATATGTGTGGAGATAGGATGCTAGGTATGATGGACTCAGCTGTCATCTTCTGCTTTCTCTAGCTTAGGGCTACCGGAAATGAAGTGTGGGGACAACCACCTCAATGGTTGTTAAAAATACCAATTAATGGGCTTTGTCCCAGACCTAGGGAGTCAAAAATCTCTGAGTGTGGGAACCCAGAGTCTGTTTTTAATGAGAACCTCAAGAGATTTCTATATTCATGAAATTTTGATAAGCAAAGTTTAGCAAAGTCATTCTCACCTTGGGCTTCCCATTGGAATCTCCTGTGTAGTTTTTACAACTACCATCTCCAGTGTTCCAACCCCAAAGATTCTGGCACTTTGTACTTGATGGAGCCTAGCATCAATTAAGTCTGAATGACGTGACCCAGGATATTCCACTGTGAGGCCAAAGTAAATACTGTGAGGCTCCCAGGTACATTTCTGGGAGATACAAATACAGGGTCTGATCAATGAGGAAGCCTCCATGGGGAGGACTGCTCTGCATAAGATTTGATAGGGAAAGGTCAGTCTACCCCACATTCCTGATGTTGTACCAGAGTTTTTGTCTCCGGAAGACAGGTACACCCCAAAATAAGGGAGGGGTAAATCACATTGGCGCTTCCACTTAGAAACTCCCTACACCTACAGATTTTCATATGCCGCCAGAAGCAACAGAAGAGCAGTCAGATCATATAGACCCTCACTGGCCATGGAGAGGCTTTCAACTCTCACTGTGAATGCCATGGAAGACACTGGAGCAGAAGGTAAATCCTTAGAGGATGTAGGAGCACGTGGAAAGTGACAAGACAGAAGATAATTCTTCTGTGACCACCAGAGAATTAAACCTAGGCTTCCAGATTCATTCCATTCAAGCAGAACTTCCCAAACCACATTTAAGGCAGAGTTTTCTCCTTTGACCTTTGGCTCTCACCTGTGTCATCTGCTTTATTCATTCCCCCTTATCTGGGTGTGTGACTACCGTGTTCTTTCTCTTTATGTCCTAGGGCTCTTTCCTTTTCCCAACAAGGTGACCAGATTCAGGCTAGAAACAGCAAGACCTGTTCATGAGGAAAAGAAACATGACTCTTGCTGGAAAATCTTCAATTTCAAATCCAGCACTATGCTCAGTAAAGGGCACATCACAGAAAGTTATAGAAAATTATTTCTCTAAATGCTGTTTCCTGATGGCCTCTTCAGAATACTTAGGAGGCATTTTCAATTTCAGTTCCTTAACTCCACTTTCAAGAACTACTGAATCAAAAATAAGGAACAGATGTCTAATTTTGAGATGTGGGCAACAATATTCAATGCCATTTAATGAATTATCACTAATCTAGAGTGATGGTTAGAGATAACTTTAGAAAAGGGGAAGATTCATGATGTTTCATCTTAACATTTCCTTCTTTACACCAACAAATGCCTAGTTAATTCCTTAGAATGATTTCGTTTATAATTTGTGCCGAGTTACACTATAGAATTTAAGATGTTTGAGCATACAGAAATTATACAATACTTGCTTCCTTTTGCTGAAAACAAAAGCAAAGAAGAAAATATGTGACATTAAGGGTAATAAAATGGAACCTTACAGGACCAAGGACGAATTTAGAACCTTTGCTTACAAAAGCCAGGATCTCCCCAAATCAGATATGAGGGACTTCATTTTCCAAAGCAAACTACAAGAAAGAGAAACTAGAAGATGGGAGTTTCCACATTAAATATGATGGTTTATGCACATCTTTCAGTAAATCCCCTCCAGATTCTTATTAACGATAATGGGAACAATACTAACTTTATTTTTTTTTTTTACAAGATTTATTTGACAGAGACACAGCGAGAGAGGGAACACAAGCAGGGGGAGTGGGAGAGGGAGAAGCAGGCTTCCCGCCGAGCAGAGAGCCCGATGCGGGGCTCGATCCCAGGACCCTGGGATCATGACCTGAGCCGAAGGCAGATGCTTAACCACCGAGCCACCCAGGTGCCCCGAGAACAATACTAACTTTATAGAGGGGAAATCTGGCAGAGAGACCCTCAACTAAGTTAACAAAATAAACAGCTGTAATGAGACAAACTGGTATCAGCTGCCTGATGCACATACAAGGACTCATCACTGCTGTAATATTGTTTGCAAAATAAATATTAATTCATAATAGGATTCTAATCATTAGAAAACAGCAGTTTTATGCACATTTCAAGTGACACATAGCTCCCATATCCTGTCGTCTTTTTTTTAAAGATTTTATTTATTTGACAGAGACAGCGAGAGAGGGAACACAAGCAGGGGCAGTGGGAGAGGGAGAAGCAGGCTTCCCGCGGAGCAGGGAGCCCGATGCGGGGCTTGATCCCAGGACCCTGAGACCATGACCTGAACCAACGGCAGTCTCTCAACCAACTGAGCCACCCAGGCGCCCCCATATCCTGTAGTCTTTAACGTATTTTAAATAGTCTTTCTTTGAAGCAATCTAGACAGCAAGAATTTCTTTTTCAGAATGTTGAGTTATTCTGGGGACCCAATAGCCACCTTGTTGACCATTTCCTCAATCTAGTTTCCATAGACTCAGGCCATACCAAGACAGAACCTAAATATTATATATAACCCTCCTTCACTGGGGTCCCCAAACCCAACCCATCTCCACTGAGAATCTTGGGTATCAACACATCCCCATGTTGATCCATCACGGAATAATTTTCCATAGTTACAGGTCGTGAATTCATGGTAGGAATTCTTCAGACTGTATCGAAAACATGGTTCAAGAGAATGGAGAGATGGCCCCAAGCTATAAAAGACTAGTATCTCGGGGCGCCTGGGTGGCTCAGTTGGTTGAGCGACTGCCTTCGGCTCAGGTCATGGTCCCAGGGTCCTGGGATCGAGCCACATATCTGGCTCCCTGCTCAGCTGGGAGCCCGCTACTCCCTCTCCCTCTGTTGCTCCCCCTGCTTGTGCGCGCTCTCTCTCTGTCAAATAAATAAAATCTTTATTTGGGAAGAGGGAGAGCGGGAACACAAGCAGGGGGAGTGGGAGAGGGAGAAGCAGGCTTCCCGCGGAGCAGGGAGCCCGATGCGGGGCTCGATCCCAGGACCCTGGGACCATGACCTGAGCCGAAGGCAGACGCTTAATGACTGAGCCACCCAGGCGCCCCAAATAAAATCCTTTAAAAAAACAAAATAAAAGAATATCTAAAGAACTTACTATTATAAAAAACAAATTTCCTAGGCAAGAAGCCCAGAGGTAGAGAAGTCAATTTTTACAACTTCTAACTATACATTTCAGTCAGAAATGAGGACACAGCCCCTGAGCTAAATCAAGACAAGATTTACCTGAGAAGCAGCCATTTCTTCCTCTCCCTTCTGTTACAGCTTTCTTTCCCAGGTGAGATTATATAGAGAAATCACACCTGTAAGCCTTTAAAGATCTCAGCATGGCCTCTTCACTAACATCACCTCAGAGGCAGAAGGATCCTGAAATGCACCAAAGGCCACCCTCTCCTTTGCTTTGTCACAGGAAAGATTCAGAGAAAAGGAGCTCCTACGGGGACACTTGTGTGTGTTTCTCCTTCCCGGTTTCAGATGTCCTCCCCTCCCACAGAAAACCACAAGTCCTGCCACAGCATGGGGAACGTGGGCTGCACTGACCCGCCCCTTCCAAGGGAAGCCCGAACACTCTGATACCTTCTCTCCAACTGAAAGCAGCTCTCACAAATATATCTGTGAATCCTTGGGCTTCACCCTGGTCTACCCGAGAAGCACCTGAAGCACACGGTTAAAGCAGCACTGATGTCCTCACCCTGACCAATAGACAGACTCTGGCAGAGGGCCCAGGTGATGGTGGTTCTTAAAACTCGCCATGGGATCTTTACTGTAAACCTAGGCTGATAAGCAATGATGTGCTTTCAAGTTTTAATGTGCATAGAAATCATTTGGTGATTCAGGTTCCATAGAAGAAATGGTGATTCTGCAGGTTTGGAACGGGGTCCGAGAATTGGCATCTATCACAAGTTCCTTGTTAGTGCTGAAGCTGCTCCTGGAGACCCTCGTTTAGTGGCTACACTAGAGAATGCAGGCACAGCACACCTGAGCCCCCACACCCACCATCTTACGTCAACACAAACACGTCCTGATGAGTTCCCCGTAAAGAGTTTACTTTTCACTGTTGTGAGTTTACTGTCAGTTCCCCGCAAAGACTATGGTCACAATCCTGAGGGACTATATGCTTTCATAGCACTTTAAAGATTACAGAAAGAAGGCTAGTGAATGCACTCATGTCTGAGCAAGTCTCTTTTTGGAAAAGAACATCTATACATTGATTACTGCAATGTTGATTGAGCCCTTATGTTTACAAGGTTATGGTGCACCGTGTTGGGAACATCACACATATAATTTCATCCCCATAATACCCTGTGAGCTGGGCACGTGTCCTATAATAACTATGAGGATGTAGATACTGGGCCCTACCTATCTGCCTTGTCCTCAGTTTCCCTATTGATTAAAAAAAAAGCGTGTATACAATAAGAACTAAATAAATATGAATGGAAGGATACAGAAAGGGTAGATTAGAAGTTTAGAGAGTTTTCATTGTTGTGATTACTTTTTATTTTTATTTTTTTAAAGATTTTGACAAGGAAAGAGATAACTAGAGAGAGGGAGCGCGCTCTCGAGCACAAGCAGGGGGAACAGCAGACAGGGGGAGAGGGAGAAGCAGGCTCCCTGCTGAGCAAGGAGCCTGACTCAGAACTCGATCCCAGGACCTGGAGATCCTGACCTGAGCTGAAGGCAGATGCCCAACCAACTGGGCCACCCAGACACCACAGAAACCTTTTATTCTTAACAAGAATGTAAAATAAATGCTACTACTACTGCTAATAAAAATGCTTTGGTTCATGGATGACCCATCAGGGTAAAGCAGAAACTCACACAACACAGAAAGGGAACTGTCCCAACTGAAGCAAAGTCCCCTTTTTACTACCGCTTCCTTGCGGTAGTAAATCCTCAATTCAACCATGTACCCATTTGCTCTAGATTAAAGGTTCCTGGATGTAGGGATCATGACTCTTTATGTTTTTCTAATGACCAGATGCCATGGAAACAATCAGTTTCTATCTGTTTGCATCTCTACACTTGCTCAGTGTTCTTTACCACAGCACGAAGAACCTGGAGAGACTCCCATCTGGGTACCAAAGTCATGAACAAAGAATATACGGGTAATATTTAAAAGACAAACGTACACATAATTTTATTGGTAATTGATAGATGGCTGATTCCTATTTGAATTAAATCCTACAGTCTTCAAATGTACTGAGTTGAAAATTGTTATCCAAAAACATAAAACATAGATTAAAAAAAACAAAAACACAGTAAATTAATATTGTGGAAACTATCATACAAAAGGAAGCATTGTTATGGAATTGTAAAACAAGACTAGGAAAAAAATTAACCCCCCAAATTCTGAATAAAACGTACACCCTTAAAATGATGCTTCTATTTATAATTTTAAACTGGGATTGTGCACCCATGAAAAGCAAGTATTTGAAGCACCAGTAGGTGTTGTATGGCAGTAAAATTGCTCAGAAAATTCATTACAATCAATCATAAAATGCCCAAATAAAAATTTTATGAATAAGCATTTAAATAACATTGAGAAATTTGTTAATATAATTCTCCCGGTTTTACACAGAATGCAAAGGCTGCAGTTCATCCTTTAGAATCAACAAAACAAAACATTTCTGAATAAAGAAACACCATGCGTTGTAAAATATGCTGCACTGCACTGGTATAAAAACATTTAGGTATTAATTATGCCACATTTCAGATACATTTTGAGGAAAGTGGTTGCAAATACTGATGATTACATTTATATTTATGAAGAAAACCTTTTAATAAACATGGGGATTTTTACTAATTATCTAACTTACTTCTTATAAAACACATGTATATTTAAGCATATTCTATCAGAACTTTAGAATCTAAAATCACAGCTGAATTTCACAGACAACTAATCACAAATTGAAAACATATAGGACACAGTCACAGGAACTTCCTATAAATAAGACAAAACTAGAAAATCATAGTTTTTAAGAAATATGGTAACAACTGACATCTGTCATGATGCAAAAATAGAAATTAAGAAATGGCTTAGCATAGAGTTCCTCAGAAATATGCACAGATTTCCCTAGGCCCCCAAAAGTCAGAAAAGCAGATCACACAAGCCCTCACAGGCTATGGCAGGGTCTTTGGCCCTCCCTGTGAACATGATGGAAGCCCAGGGGGGCCGAAGGAGAATCTTAGAGGATGTAGGATGTTAGATAGGATTGTCCCTCTGTGATAGCAAGGGAAATGAACTGAAGATTCTGGAAAATTATTTCCATTCAAGCAGAACTTCCCAAACCACGTTTTAAGTTTTGGCTTCCTCCTTGACCTTTGGCCCCCACCTGTGTCACCTGCTTCGTTCATTTCCACCTACCTGGTTGTATAGCTACTGTGTTCCTTCACTTCGCATCCCAGGACTTTTTTTTTTGTTCCAAAAAGGGTAAGCAGGTCTGGCTTAGATGTAGCAAGACCTGTTTATTTAAAAAAAGGAATATGAGTTTTGCTGGAGATTCTCTAATTTGGAGTCCAGTATTGTCCTCAGTAAAAAAAGAGGAGATTGTAGAATTCTAGAAAATGATTTCCCAAAATACTGTTATTTGATGAGCTTGAATGGAACAATTTTTATGGCAATTACAGGTTCTACTAGAACACCAAGAATGGCAAACAATAATCCTTTTTAAACATTTACTAGTCACTAGATAGCATTACAACAGTTTTTCATAAGTTAATGCAAAAAAAAACACACAAAAATAATTTGAGATCAAATATTTTTATTTTTATTTTTTATTTATTTGAGAGAGACACAGCGAGAGAGGGAACACAAGCAGGGGGAGTGGGAGAGGGAGAAGCAGGCTTCCCGCGGAGCAGGGAGCCCGATGCGGGGCTCGATCCCAGGACCCTGGGATCATGACCTGAGCTGAAGGCAGACGCCTAAGACTGAGCCACCCATGCGCCCCTCAAACATATTATTCTTCCTCTTTTATGAGTCTTCTGTCAAACATCCAGTAAATGGAAGAAATTAGGTTTTAATCAAGGTCATCTGATCTAGAGTTTATGTAACATGACACACAGGTATATATACAGGGACTAAAGCAATGTTCCACAGGGGCCAAGGGCAGGCTGTCCCAAGATGGGACACTTTGGCATGAAGTGTTTTTTGAGTTAAAGGAAACTGACATCCTGTAGGCCCAAGAGAAACTTTTGTCCCTCTTAACTATGTAGAAGGATCTACATTCGGGGTCTTTCCCAGAAAAAGGGCTATCATCAGAGATAAATTTTATCTAGGTAACCCATCTGTGTGCCAGGTCAAACATCTAATTACCAAACATCTGCTCTTCTTATTGCTTTGCAAGAACATCCCTATCTTCAAAGTACCAGACCATTCTTAGTCCAGGATGCCATATATACTTCATTTTGCCTGACTGACTGAGATTTCCATGTCTGTAGGTTCCCTTATACTTATGATATTAAATTTGATTTTTCTTTTCATCTGTCTCATGTCAGTTTTGTTCTTAGTCTAGCTAGAAGACCTTCTGTCCCCCAGCTAGGGGACAGAAATTCTTGCTCCTTGAAAGTATCAACACAAAATATATCGAATGAAGCCAGCATTGGTCTTGTCAGTTCAGATGAGAGAATGCCCCTTGGCACAGCTGTACCAGGTAAGGAACATAGAGCCTAGGCTCAAGAGATAGGAATGTAAGCCACTAACTTACAAGTAATCAGCACTACCCTACAGATGTAACTACCAGATGCACCTAATAAAACCTCTAAGATAAAGAAGAAAGATATTTTTCTGATTCAAAGTCTTTTGAGGGGCGCCTGGGTGGCTCAGTCGTTGAGCGTCTGCCTTTGGCTCGGGTCATGGTCCTGGGGTCCTGGGATCCAGCCCTGCATCGGGCTCCCTGCTCCGCGGGAAGCCTGCCTCTCCCTCTCCCCCTGCTTATGTTCCCTCTCTCGCTGTGTCTCTGTCAAAAAATAAAATCTTAAAAAAAAAAAAAAAGTCTTTTGAGATAGAATACACCTCCGGGGTACTAGGTGAAGTAGCACCAGAAGTTATCAAGGAACATCTGCTAACATGGCCTCGTGGGTCTCCAACAAACAGCATCCATCTTCTCCGTGATACTGAACCAAACCGTGCCCTTGGGCTCTCTGAACAATAGAATTTGACAAGAGGCCAAACAGGAGTTTCAGGCAAGGCTTTACCGGGGCTTATGCTCCAGCGTGAGGGAGAGAGCGCAAAAGAAAGTGTCCTCAGGCTGACTCCCTGAGGAGAGGTCAGGGAGAATTTTTAAAAAGAAACTTAGGTGGAAAAAGAATGCTGTCTAAACATATAGTGGCAGGGATCTATTAGCACCTGCATGCTTAAAGGTCATGCTTTTTCACCTACTGCTTGTCTAATTAACATATTAAATCTCCACCCCTGGGCATGATTTTTGGTATTAGAATGAGGGAAAGAGTCAGAAATTTCAGCACTGTGGTCCATCGTGGCACAACCTGGTTTGGTCCAACCTTCATAAGTGTTCATAGTTAGCATACTTCCTCCAAATTCCTTCAACATAACCTACTTGGGAGGCATAAAGTTTTGGCTTCCCTCCCCGCCACTTCCACCCCGCCCCACCCTTTATGGAAGCAGCCAAAGAATGCTGGATTTCACAGTCAGTACTGACAGAGCCTGAGTCCAGTCTCTGCTCTGTCTCAACACTTGCCCCCGATTTTCCCCTTAAAATTCTTCACTTGCAAGCCATCAAGGAGTTCAGGACTTTTGAGCATTAACTTCCCCATTCTCCTGGGTGGTACCATAACAATAGCTGGAGGAAATATAAAATGGTGGAACTTCTATGAAAAACACTATGCAATTTCCTCAAAACATTACAAATAAAATTATCCTATGATCCAGCCATCCCACTTCCAGGTTTATATACAAAAGAATTCAAAGGAAGATCTGAAATTGATATTTGCACATCCATGTCCATTGCAGTTGTATTCACAAAAACCAATAATAGGTAGAACCCACACAAATGCCCGCACACAGATGAATAGATAAATAAAATACAGCATATACATACCATGGAACACTTTTCAGTTTTCCAAAAGTAACAGATTTTGTGACGTGATATAACTTAGATAAGCCCTGGGGACAGTATGTTAAATGAAATAAAGGAGTCACAACAACAGATACAATAGGATTCCACTTTTGTGAGTAATCTAAGACAGTCAAACTCAAAGAAAATTGTAGTGGTATGTGCCAGGGACTTAGAGTAGAGGGAAAAAATGGTGGTTAAGAGGTCTTAAGTTTCACTTTTGCAAAAAGAAAAAATTCCAGAGATAGTTTACACAGTAATGTGAATATACTTAACAACACTAGCCTGCCCATCTAACAATGGTTTGATGGTAAATTTTGTCATGTGTTATTTTTAACCACAATTAAATTTGTTTAAATGCCTAAAAGAGAACAGATGAAACTGTCTTCATTTTCACGACTACTCATCTAGACAGAATAAAGCAACCACTGACCATTAACCAAGAATAGAAACAAACAAGAAGTCATGAACACACCAGGTGTAATATTTTTATAGACAAAAGCAGATATAATTTTGTTTGTAATATACATATAGATGATACACATTTGAATTAAACCTTACATTATCTGTAAAGTTACAGAGTTGAAAATTACGATCCAAAATTATAATATACAGGTAACAACCTAAATTAATCAATATTGGGGATCCTACCAAGAACAACACAAAGTGATAGTACTGGAACACAAAGAAAATTTAACAACCCAAATTCTTAATATTAAAACCAGTTTCTATTATAACTATAAATATTAACCATGACTGTGAATTCATGAAGAGTAAGCATTTTGAATCATGGGTATGTATTGTATGGAAGGAACTTTTCACAGGAAATGCTTTATAATCAATCATGAAAGCTCACATGAAAAGTTTAATGAATGAGAATTAAAAAGGCACAACAGACACTTACTATGGTGTTACTACAGCATTCCTACTCTTACACTACATGTAAAGGCTATAAGCCAACCTGTAGAAGAAAAAAAAATCCTAGATTTCTAAATAAAGGAACAAATGAAAGCTGTATAACATGGTGAACATCACTAATATATAAAATAAATATTTGGGATTAAGTTATACCACAATACAGATACACATTGAGGGAAGTGGATCAAAAACCTGGTAACATTTTGACTAATGTAAATTTAAATTTATGAACCAAATATTTTTTTAATTTTTAAGTAATCTCTATATCCAATGTGGGGCTCGAACTCATGATCCTGAGATCAAGAGTCACATACTCTACCAGGTTAGCCAGCCAGGCGCCCCTATGAACCAAATATTTTAATGAATATGCATGCCAACTATTATCTAACTTCTTATAAAACGTGTGCATTCCAGTTCTGTTATATCAGAACTTTTGAATCTAAAGGCACACACAAATTTCACATAGATCCAATCAGAACATGAGCATATTCAGGGCAGTCCCAGGAATTTTTGTACAAAACAATTATAAAATGACATGTTATACAGGAATAAGGTAACAGAGACTGTACTATATGGTAGACAGTGTTCTAACGTCCTCTATAGCACTCATTTAAGAATTCTATGAGGTTGGGGTGCCTGGCTGGCTCGGTTAGTAGAGCATGCAACTCTTGATCTCAGGGCTGTAACTCTGAGCCCCATGTTCAGTGTAGAAATTATTTAAAAAAAAATAAAATCTTTAAAAAAAATTTTAGGAGGTAGATACATTAACTATTTTATCATTGTGGATTTGAGCATATAAAAGAAATTTCAAATGATAGTGCATAACAAAAAAAGACATTTTGAAGTAAAATAGAGAATTACATTTTCTCATTTTAGGGAAGTGCTCAGCGCGATGATGAAATTACCGAGTCTGAATTTTGTGGGGTCATGTTTGAAACTGCCATAGGTTTGGAAATAATAAAGCAGACAACACATCACTTCTATCCCGTGTTTCTGGAATTTCTGCACCAAATCTCATTATCTGTACCACTCTTCTCACGCACTTCCAACAAATAAAACTTAAAAGATAGCTTAATATAGAGTTCCTCTATGTGCACAGATGTTCACAGATAATGAGGAGTGAAGAGCAAACAGATCACCGAGGCCCACAGTCCAAGGGAAGTTGTTGTTGTTGTTACGCACTGAGGATGTGATAGAGATCTCTGGAGCCGAAGGAGAATTCCTGGAAGATAGAAGAGCACAATAGTGTCGGACAGATGACCCTCTGTGAGATGAAGAGAAATGAACTTAGGCTTCTCACAATCATTTCTGTAGACGTAAAGCTCCCCAAATCACATTTTCAGGTCTGGCTCCCTCCTGGAACTTTGGGCCTCACCTCCGTCATCTGCTTAATTCAGTCCCACCTACCTGGGTGGATGGATACAGGTCTGGCTTTGACACAAGATCGGTGTATTAGAAAAAAAAAGGAAAACGAGTATTGTTGGAGATTCTAACTTGCAATCCACAACTGAGCTCAGTAGAGAAAAGAGGACATTATAGAATTCTAGAAAATGATTTCCCAAAAGCTGCTGCCCAACAGCCCCTTTAGAACATGCAGGAGGGGGGCCCCCGGGTGGCTCAGTCAGTTAAGCATCTGCCTTCGGCTCAGGTCATGGTCCTAGGGTCCTGGGATCGAACCCCGCTTCGCTTCAGGGAGCCTGCTTCTCCCTCTCCCACTCCCCCTGCTTGTGTTCCCTCTCTCACTCACTGTCTCTGTCAAATAAATAAAATCTTAAAAAAAAAAAAAAAAGGAACATGCAGGAGGGATTTCCAATGTTCACATCCTGACCTCCACTTCCAAGTACTACTGCTTCAATAATAAAGAGTAGAAATAGGGAGTTTAAGATGTAGGCAATATCATTTTATGCCACTCGATGTTTAGAATTGCCACTAATCTACAGAAGTGATGATGTCACCCCTTTAAGGAAGGGGAAGCTAAGGCTGAAAAGCAAACATCATGAAGATTTTTCTGTACATCTACAAACTCCTACTTATTTCCCTTTCTGCCTGGATCTGAATTCCAGTCATGCAAAGAGGAATCTTCCAAGAGACAGTCTTCAAAGGAAGGAACAAAACCCTGAGTGTGGTCTGGGAAATCTGGAAGGAGTCATCCTCACCCAGGAAGAGGAGGTGTCCGTAGTTCTCTAACGTCACATCCCTGTACAGTTCCCGCTGAGTGTGGTTCAGGCATCCCCACTCCTCCTGGGAGAACTCTATGGCCACATCCCTGAATGTCAGCAGTGCCTGCAATAAATACCACAGTGACCGAGTGGCTAGGCAGAGTTCACAGTCCCTAAGATGAAAGAGGAGGTTAATGTCACCAACTAGACCCCAAGACCCGACCTTCACTGCTTACCGGCTTTGTACCCATCGACCCTTGTCCCACATTTTAATCTCTTCTTTCCGCCTTACCTTTTACTTCAGGCAAAAGACCCCGTGTGCATAGTCTCCTGTGATGGAAACAGGAACTACCCCGCACGTAGTAACAACTGCCATGGCAAAGAGCTCATGCTGGTCCCTACCACCCAGCACAGTTTGAGTTTAACCCCTGACTCACACCTGCAGATGGACCAGAGTGACTGACACTTACTTTTACCTCATTATGATCCTAAAATCTCTGCTCATGCCTCATTTACATAATATACAAAGTATGTAAAGAACTATTTACTTAAGGCGCATGTGCAACCTATGCCCACCTCTACATATGACAAGGCTCCCATTTCTAAATATTCATCCTAACTCTAAGTAAAAGGAACCCTCACTTTTGCTTGGGGAGTCAAGGCTTTGGAAGTTATTCCTTGTGATCTCATTTGATACAAAGTTTCCTTTGTGTGACAACCCCACCTGGTGTAGTTTCTATCTGATACTCAGCAAGGAGGGAACTCATGTTCATTTAGTTGTATTAGGAGAACTGGTTCTGGCTTAAGTGAGTTTCTTGCTTTATGCAGTGAGATGATTTTTAGCATGGTAATACGCTTGAATGTTTTCTCTAGCTCTGAGATAAGAGGATGGCATATGATCCACAAAACCAGTATAAATACTGTGTATTTCTCCAAGATAAATTGTAAAATGAAGGCATAAACACAGGCATACACATTGTTGAGTACTGTGTTTATATCATACAGTATAAATTGCATCTATTTCTTAGATGGAAATTTTTGGTGGGTTACAAATATACGTATCAAATTCTAATGTGAGTTAGAATTTCACAATAGTGCATTGGAAATCTTGTTAAAATGCAGATTCTGTTCAAGGGTTCTGGGGTGGTCAGGGTGCCTGGGTGGCTCAGTTGTTACGCGTCTGCCTTTGGCTCAGGACATGATCCCAGGTCCTGGGATTGAGCCCCACATCGGGCTCCCTCCTCAGCGGGAAGCCTGCTTCTCCCTCTCCCACTCCCCCTGCTTGTGTTCCCTCTCTCACTGTGTCTTTGTCAAATAAATAAATAAAATCTGAAAAAAAAAAAAGAGTTCTGGGGTGGGATCCTAGTCTGCATTTCTAATAAGGTAGTAGCCTATGGGCCAAGGGATCCATTTCTGAATAACAAAGAGGTAGAACTCAAAGGCAAGAATTCTTGGAGGACTTGGAACTGAACGAGTTTTATAGCAGTTACAGGTTTCTTACTAGTACAGCAAGAATGGCAACAATACTTTTTGTGCATTGCTAGTTACTAGATAGCATTCTAACAATTTTTCATAAATTAATGCAAAATAATAATAATCTAAGAGAGCAAACATACTATTCTTCTACTTTCATGCAAATATTTTGTCAAACAGCCAGTACACGGAAGGGATCAGGTTATTAACCTAACCTCGAGTGATCTCAAATGACACACAGGTCAATGTACAGAGAAGACTCTAAAGCAGTATTTCATAGCCAGTGTCAAACCTGAGAAGAGTGTTGGAAACAAGAAGGGATCCGCATAAAATCAGCCTCCCTTTTACATTTTATGTACACATCCATATATTTAAAAAGTAATTACATGATCTCAGGCTCCGTGGGGAAAATGTCATGGCAATTTAAATTAAGGAACATTTTCAATGACATAAAATTTATGTATCTACTTGTGGAAGATGATGCTTCTTTTAATCACACTATAAAGACAAATGCACAGAATGGTATAAAGAAAATAGCCAGTTTCTGAGTCCAGTATTTCACTGACAGTTTTTGTTTCAATCATTTGTGCTACATTGTTTCAGAATTTTAAGACACTTGAACGTGTTAATTGAACGTGTTATGTTTTCTTTTTCTGAAAATACAAAGAGAAGATTATGTCTGTGACATGGGTGGAGTAAAATGGAAATTTATAGGCTCAGAACCACTGTTCCCAGAAGTCAGTAGCTCCAGTGCACAAAAGTGAGAGCCTTCATTATCCAGTGGAATTCATATAAGAAAGGAATTTCCAATTTAATTGTGGAGGCTCCTGCACATCTTTCAGTAAATCCATCTCACATCCGCATGAATGATAAAAGGGAAAATATTAACATTATAGAGGAGCAATCTGGCAGAGGGCACCAAACCAAGTCAACAAAATTAACACCAGCTGTAAGGAAGCAAAGAGGTACCAGCGCCTGAGACACACAGGACACATTATTACTGCTGTGTTCTTGTGGCCCCCCAAAATAAATCAGACTAATGTAATTATGAGAAAACAGTGGATTTATGCAAATTTCAAGCCACACACAGCTCCCATGTCCTGTAAGGTCTAGCATATTTTTTTTTAATTTTTATTTGACAGAGAGAGACACAATGAGAGAGGGAACACAAGCAGGGGGAGTTGGAGAGGGAGAAGCAGGCTTCCCGCTGAGCAGGGAGCCCAATGCGGGGCTCGATCCCAGGACCCTGGGATCATGACCTGAGCCCAAGGCAGACGCTTAACGACTGAGCCACCCAGGCACCCCATCTAGCATATTTTAAATAGAGCATCTTTCTTTCACATTCTAAAGAGCAAGACTGTTTCTTTTCCAAAACTTTCTGAGTCATTCTGGGCCTAATATCCAACCATTCTGCTTATTTGTGCACTTAATTAATCCTGATCTACACAGAGCTCAAAAAGCATCCAGAAAGAACCTAAATGTGAAATGTTCTCCCTGACTGGTATCCCAGGATCTGACCCCACCCACAAGAGGAATTGTGGATTCAAAGTCTTCCCTTGTGGATCTGTCACAAAGGGAGTATTTTCAATGGTTGCAGGACATTAATTCAAAGTGACAATTGTTGTCACCCTATTTGAAGTCAAGTTGGAGAGAAGGGAGAGAAACCTCTGAAATACAAGAGAGAAGTGGTCTAAAGACCTAACCTTGAGTATTATTTTTTAAAAGGTTTTAAAAAGCAGGTGAAGGGGCACCTGGCTCGCTCAGGCGGTGGAGCATGCGTGATTCTTGATCTCGGGGTTCTGAGTTTGAGCCCGACACTGGGTATAGAGATTACTTAAAAATCTTTAAAAGGTAGGTGAAAACACTCATGAGGCAGAAACATCAGAACTGGAGCAATAAACATTTGCAATTTCTAAATGCACGAAAATTCAGGAGGAAAAGATGACACTGCCTCTGACCTGGGAAGCAAGGCTTACCTGAGAACTGGCCATTTTTTTTCCTCTTCTGGTCCTTTAGCTTTCTTTCTCGCAAGATATTTGTGGAAAAATCACAGCTGCATCAGGAGAATATGCCTTTAAAGTCACCAACAGAACTTCTTCACCTGCAAACTGCTAGCCAGTGGGCCAGATTTGCAAATGTAGAAAAGGCCCAACTTCCTAGGCCTTTGTATCAGGAGCTATTTGGAAACTATGAGCTCCTACGTGGAAACCAATCTCTGATTTTTTCTTCTGTTTTCAGGGACTTCCCTCCCACAGACGCCCACAAATTCAGCTACAGCATAGGAACCCCTACAGCATAGGAACCGTGTACTGCTTGGACCTGACCCTCCCAGACTCGTGTAGCGGAGACCCTGTTACCTCTCTGAGAGCCAAAGACTGCTCTCAACTCATAAAATACTGGAAAGCCCTCGTGCTTAACCCTGGCCTCACTTAGAATCACCTGGAGTCCTTAATTAACACAACACTGTTGTTTTCACCCAAACCAACTGACAGAATTGGAGGGGCACCAGCAATGATCATTTTTGAAACTCCACACATGATCCAGATTGAGATCCATGTCTTCTCCACTGGTCAGAGTTTCTGGAGATTGACATAGTCTCCCTCTTTCCGCTGCACAGGGGGAGACACCCTTACAAATGGAGTTTTCCCTTATAAATGCAAATGTCTCTTTCAAGAGGAAACTTTTACTGGGTTTCACAGCTTTTCCTTTGCTCTTTCTTTAAAATAACCAGCCTAAAATAATTCTTACACCAAAGAGAACTATTTTGAGATGACAAATTCTGCTCTCCTTCCAGTAGGTAAATGTTTATTTTCATAAGTAACTGCCACACAGTCTTCCAAAGTGAATGTACAACTTACCCTCCCATCAGCAATATATGAGAATTTTAATTCTTCAACATTTTCAAGGAAATTTGGTGTTATCCTTTTTTCTTTATTTTAGCCATTCTAGAAAATATTAAGTGGTTTCTCACTGTAAAATATGAAGTGGTCTTGCTATATTTGTCCTGGTCACTGGGACGAATGTGTCGGAAAAGAAACTTTTTTTGTTCTTTGCATCTAGATTCTTTGGCTGGTCTAATGATCAAACTGACATAAGACAGATTCACGGGACAAAAACAAATTTATTTCTTATTACAGGAATCCCAAAGATATGAGGCTCGAGATAGGCAATTGATGCTTATATGCCATTCTGACCTAAGGAGAAGGGGGTAGGGATTTACAATTTCAAAAAGGGGAAGTACATTCACAGGAGAATGGAAAGAACAAATGTTTGCCACACCAGGCAGGTAATTCTTTCTGATATAAAAAATTATCTCTGGTATTGGCTGTCTTCCTGGTAGAGGTCTCCCATCTAATTTCTTCTTGGCATATATGTCAGCCTCAGAAAAGAAGGAAATCCTACTTGCAGCAACAGAATAAAACTGGAGGAGACATTTGTTAGGTTAAATAAGCCACACAGAGAAAAACAGATACTGTATGAAATCACATATATGCACTGATACGGTTTGGAGTTGTGGGGTCTGGAGCCGATGACCAAGAAAGAATTCTTGAGAAGTCTTTGGTGCAAAAAGGTGGTTTCATTGAAGCACAGGGACAAGAAAGAGCTGCACTGGGGTGGTGAGGAGTGGCTGACTATGTAAGATTTTCTACCCTATGAACGGGATGGTGATGTTAGGGCAGGAAATTGAGTCTATAGGTTTCTGGAAGTTTGGCTATTGATAAAATTGCTTCTTTTCTTGTAAATCTTTAAGACAGTTGCAAACTGATGGATACTCCAGTCCTGCATGACTGTGATCTCTATCAGTTAACCATTTGTTTTTCCCTTTCCTTTATTCTAGGGCAGCCAGGGTGCCTGAGGAATGTCACAAGTATCCCACCTGGGGGGGGGGGGGGGTTAGGGGGAGGTGGCATTGCCGGATGTAAGCTAGTGCTTTGTCCTCAGCTTGCATTCTGCTCCCTCATCATGTGGGATCTTAAAAAAGTCAGAATCATAAAAGTGAAGATGACCATGTTTGTTGCAAGGGGCTAAGGGTGGGGCGTATGTTCAGGTGTTGGTCAAATGGTCAAAAGGTTCATTATGCAGGATCCATGAGCACCAACCATCAAAATATATAGCATGTATAGTTAATAAGAGTGCATTGTACACTTGCAATTTGCTAGAAGAGCCTCGTACTCACCCCCCCACACACAAAAGATCTTAACTATGAGAGGTGAGGGTATGATCGTTAGCTTGACTGTGGTAATCATTTTTTTTCTTAAAGATTTTAAGTAATCTCTACACCCAAAGGTGGGGTTCAAACTCACAACCCTGAGATCAAGAGTCGCATGCTCTACCAATGGAGCCAGCCAGTGCTCTGAATGTGGCAATCATTTTGTAGCTGGGGCCCAGGGGGGTCCCAAACAGACCAGGTTTGGCCACTGGCCCCTGACAAAATCCAAAGGCAGAGAAACAAGCAGAGGTGAGACAAGAAAGGGATCTACTTCGGTGAGACCAAAGGGGATATGCAGGTGGGCAAAACTCTAATTTCCAAACATCTGTTTTTATCACCCTGTGAGGTGCATTCCTTCCCTCTGAAACCCAAGATCCCTACCCCGTTTCTCCTTACTCCAGAATGACATATACATCTCATTCTGCCTGACTGTATTTAAAATTTCCGTGTCTATGTGGTATTCCCCATAGGTATGCTATTACATTTGGTTTTCTCACGTTAATCTCTCTCGTGTCAATTTGAGTCTTTTTTTTTTCTTCCGATTTGATTCTCAGTCCAGCTAGAAGAACTCTTGAAGGGGACACAAATTCTTGCTCCCCCACAGTAGATTTCTGTCCTGCCAACAGATGGGTCACTCAGATAAAATTTATCTCCTGTAATAACCCTTGTTTTAGAAAGAGCCCCCAATTTAGATTCCTCTATGTAGTTAAGGAAGGAGCAAAAGTTTCTCTTGAGCCCACAGGGTCTCAATTGCCTTCAGGTCCAAATAATCCACATGCCAAAGTGGCACATTCTGGTGGGGCCTGTCCCAACCCTTTTCAAGGCACTGAACTTAATGAGAAAAACAGAAATTAAGGCACCAAACCATACAATCTTTGCTCTCATATATCTTTTGGATTTCAGCAAAATGTTAGCATCTACCATTGAGACACAGGAAGAACAGCAAACCAAACCTCTGACCTGCTCTAATCTGCTCACCAAGGGGAGAGCCCAGAGTGGGGCCACATACGGAAAAGCTTCAGAAAAGAGGATTCTGGATGGAGCTGGGAGGCAGAGGGCTCTAGGCTTCTGATCTCCCTGCCTATGAGATATTCCCAGTTCTGTCTTCCTAAATTTGCCTAGCATAAGCTTTCTATGATTGTATTCTACTTAAGCCAGTTCCCTGTCCATTTTATAATATAAAATAATAAGCAATTTAACATAAACACTTAAGAGGTTTTTTTTTTTAATTTTTGTTTAATCAAATGGTGGAGCGTCTACTGGTCTTTCAACTCCTTCGGTCTTCTGATGGCGGACTTTACTGTGACGGCAGAATTCACTGCGACGGCTGAAGTGGTGTTGTAGGTCCAGGTGCCACCAGTGTCAGTTTTCATGCAGAAGCCACAATGCCAGATCCCCACAGCCCGTCTTTTCATCTTGGTTTTGCCACACAAGGAGCAAGTGTGCTTGGTGTGCTGGCTTATCTTATAATCTTCACCATTTTCCTGAGGGAGGCACCATAACAGGTCCCGTATTCACCCATGATTCCGACCTTCTTGGTGCATTTAGCCATGTTGCCGCAAGCCCGGAAAGAACATTCCTAGAGGGCACCTGGGTAGCTCAGTCGGTTAAGCATCTGCCTTTGGCTAGGGTCATGATCCCAGCATCCTGGGATCAAGACCCACGTCAGGCTCCCTGCTCAGCAGAGTCTGCTTCTCCCTCTCCCTCGGCACCTCCCCTTTACTCACACTCTCTCTCAAATAAATAAAATCTTAAAAAAAAAAAAAAAAGGCATTCCTAGAGCTGAAAGTTGAAAAAAGTTTCTTCAGCTTAAAAGGATTTATGTATATTTCAAAGATATGGCGAAGGAAATTACAAGATTGCTAAACTGAATATTCTAAGAAAAAGGAGGCGAAGGAAATCTTTTCTCTTATTTTGAGCTGAGAGTATTACACTTCCTGTGTTGTATTATGTATTTGTTCTTAGCACAACCAGGTCTAGGGCCCTGATCACCTAGCGCTGGTGGACATCTAGATTCCCACAGGCACAGGATTTGGGTAGCTAGGGGTGGCCTTGAGCTCACTGGGCTCCTGCACAAGGGTTTGCGCAGGGAGGAAGGGGTAGCACTGGACAAGGCTCAGCACGCACACAGGAGCAGGGAGACAGCACAGGCTTGGTGGAAGGACTGCTTTGTGCTGCAGACACTGACTCAGGTTGGGGCTGTGCTCTGCCTTATTCCTGGGTGCCTGCAAGCAGATGGCATCATGAGGGATGGTCCACAAGCCCAGGCTGATGGAGGGCCACGGTTGCTGCAGGAGACTCAGGGCCAGGTTTCCTGTGGGCACTTATGAGGGTTTGGGTGGAATCTTAGGAGCACAGGCTCTGTAGCCCCACTTCACAAGAGGGAAGGTGTGTGTGTGTGTGTTGTGGGGGAACACTGTGTCATTGCTGAGTGCACAGAAGTCACATGGTGATAGCATAGTGGGTGAGGGGGACTCAGGGCCAGGATTCTGTCCTCCAGAAACTCCCCAGTCTGCAGGCCCAGACGACTCCAGGGGAGACGTGGAGTCACAGGATGAAAGAAGATTTGAAGGCCTGGAGCAGGTAGCGGATTTTCCCTCCAGCCTAGGCCCCCGCAACCAGGTCAGATTCAGGGTAATGCACTCGTGTCCTGCCCTAACCAGGCTCATTGGCTGCACACATTGGGTCTAAATGTCAGAGCCTTAGAGGGACAGCACTTCTTTCCTCTGGGAATCTCCCAGGGGGTGGCATCAGGAATTACCACAGCTGAGCGTACAGGTGTCTTCACCACAGCTTTGTTTGAAATGAGCAAAGGACCACAACAGGGGACAGTTTAATCATCCGTGGTGGGAACAAAAGGAAGCCTTTGATGGTGGTGCCATAAACACATATTTGATTGTAAATTATGACTGATGTTTAGTAATAAAGATTATAACTGCACTAATGGACCAGATTTTGTTCACTGTTGCTTCGGTTCCATGTCTGTCTGTGTTCTCTGGGAGTTGTGCCACCATAGGTCTTTCATCTCCATCCTTTAGGTACTTGTATTTCCCCACATCTTGAAATAGGTAATAAAAAACTCGTTGAGGAAATACGTGATTCTAGGTCTGGGACAGAGAAAAGAGTCTGGAGCATCTTGTACTGGTATAAATATGGAAATTTCCCCAAAAAAATACTGGAACCAGAGCCACATGAAACAGAAACTTAAAGGGCTCCTGATGGCCAAAGCTGGAATAATTTGAGCAACAAAATAAATAGTATCATACTGGATTATAATACCTAGTGTAAGTTACTATATACCAGTTTATACTGACACGAATAAATAATTGAACAAATAAATGAAGAGACAAATCTTCCTGGCAGAAAAATGCTAGAGGATACGCACGCACTCACACACACACACGTGTGTGTATGCCTGGGTCCAGGGAATAGATATTAACTTAATTCCCCCCAGTTGTTTTTTTTTTTTTTTAAGACTTTATTTATTTGACAGAGAGCAAGAGAGCACAAGTAGGCATAGAGGCAGGCAGAGGGAGGAGAAGCAAGCTCCCTGATGAGCCAGGAGCCCAATGGGGAACTCGATCCCAGGACCCTGGGATCATAACCTGTCAAACAAGCAAAATTTAAATACACTATGGAGACCCAGTCCCATTAACCACCACTCACCGAGATCTGGGTTCCCCTTCTTTCTCCCCCCAAAGGATTTCTGCCTATTCATCTGTTCGTGTCTTTCTCTCTCCTGATTCACTCCACTGTTTCTCCTTTCCTGTGATTCCCGTCTCCAGTCTTGCCTTCTCCCCTTTTCTCTCTTCCTTTCCCTACACCTACACTTTCCGGGGGAGCTCCTGAGACCTACTTCACCTTCCCTTACTCCTTCTGCCCAGGCTTTCCGACTGCTCCGAGCTCCATCGGTGCCGGCCTCTCTCTCCGCCCCACCCCCACCTGTGTCCTGGGCTCTCCCAGGTCCGTTCCCTCCGCCCCGACTCCCTGGCGCCCCCTCTGGCTGAGCTCTCGCACTGCTGAGTCTCTCCGGGCTGTCAGCCCTCCCGCCTCAGTGCCAGCATCTTCGGCCCACAGCCCTTTTCTCCCCGCTGTCTGCGTCAAGGAGCTCGCCCTCGTGGCCCCACTTCTGCGAACCGAGGGCCCCGACCGTCCTGTTCCCCTTCTTCCGGAGCGCCTCCCTTTCCTCCACATTTCGCTCTTCTCTTTTCTCCGCTTGCGACTTTCCGCTCTTACGGCCTCATTGCAGGTCCCTCCCGCGTCCTCTCTCTGGCCGCCTCTTCACCGACCCTCTCACGGGTCTCTCCTCCGCCATTCCCTTTCTCCTGCTCCCCCTCTCTCCCGCGTCTGCCGCCGTCCCGGCCTCCCTTCCGCGGTCACGGCTTCCCCAAGGCCCCCCATCCTCGCGGGGAGGGGGAGGGGGAGGGGACCTGCTCCGGGACTCCCCGCGATCCTCCGTCCCAAAGCCCGCGCGGACGAGGGTGGCGTCCCTGGGCATCGGTCCTCTCACGCTATGCGGGGCTGCACGGGGCGGGGGCACCTCGGGAGGGCGGCAGGGTCTGCGCAATCCCAGGGCCAGGGCCAGACGCCGCGCCTCCATGGGCCGAGCCGGGCCAGGCTGCGGCGCGAGGCGCACACGCCCGTCTCCCTGGACTCCCACGGCGCGGGCGGGAGGGGCGCCCAGGGACGGCGCGAAGCAAGGAGGCAAGGCGGCCGGCGGCGTCTGAAGGCCCGAGGGCCGGGGGACCACAGGCAGGGGCCGACTCCGAACAATGTGAACCTAACGCACCGGGACCCCCGGAGCCGCAGCGCCGCCCGCAGGGCTCCGTGCGTATCTCCGCGACGCCCTACTTACCGCGGTGGGAGGCGGGGGTGAGGGGACTCTAATGTGCGCGGAGACCCCAGACCCCAGGGTTGTAGGCCTGGGGACTGAGACGCTCACGTACAGAACAGAAAGGACCGAAAACAGTCGCACCCGTCGTACCCTTCCAAAGGGACCTAGCCGCTTGGGGCCCCGGAGGGCTGTAAAAAACTGCGCGTGCGCGCTGGCGGGAGGGCGGGGCTATGGCGTGGCCCGAGTAGAGCGCTTCCGGCAAAGGGAGGGGTAAGATAAGTTTCGGGCCAGTACGAGAACTCAATGAACCCGGGGTGGAGCGCGCCTGACGGAGCGATCCCGGCAATAGGCAGGTTGGGAAAAGTGGCCTGGCCAGGACGCTCCCCGTCTGAGGGCGGGGCTCGAGCGGGGCCTGGGTGCAGCGCTTCCGGGAAGGACCCGGACACACGCACTGGCCAGAGCGCGGCCGCAGTTCCGGGAGACGGGATGGGGCGGGGCGCTTCCGGTGACGGGAGGGGAACGGATAAGATCCGTCGAGAAGGGCGGGCGGGGCCGGGCGGAAGCTGGGCTGAGAGTTTCGGGCCCTGGGCGCGCCCCACCAGCTATGCCCCTGGCTGGACCTTCAGGGGAGAGGCCGGGACTGCCGGACGGGGTCTGGGTGGGGCCTGCTCTCCGACAGCCCGCCCCCAGGACGTGTCTTTCTTTGGAATTTCCAACCCCTCGAGTTTCTGTTGTGTCCCGTGGGACCGGAGTACTGCCTGCCTATTTTAAGTTGTCTCCAACAGTCTGCGGTGGAGCTATAGTCGTCTGGACCACTTGTGTTGAAAGCTAACGTGTTTACATTTTCTCAAGGTGAGACGGTTTTCGTTAAAAACGGTTTTGTCCTAGACGGAGAGACGCTGCTCCTTGGAGAGGCCAGCCAGACTCGGTGGTCTGGGACCCCGTCCTCGGTGGGGAGTAGATGTGGGGCCGCGGCTGGATCCAGAATTTAAGCAGTTTAACTAAGTAAGGAGTGCACCTGTCTGTATAAGGGATGCAAATTGGAATGTGAAATGTGAAAACCTACCAATGCGAAATATGCCATTTTTACCAACATTTTCCAGCCACAATGCTATGAAACTAGAAATCAGTCATAAGGAAAATTCTGGAAAGAGCACAAATACATGGAGGTAAAATAACATGCTACAATCAATGAGTCAAACAAGAAATCAAAGAAGAGATAAAACTTACATGGAAACAAATGAAAACAAAACAATAGTCCAAAATATTTGGGATGCAGCAAAAGCAGTTCTAATAGGAAAGCAATACAGGACTACCTCAAGAAGCAAGAAAATCTCAAATAAACAACTTGCACTTGAGGGAGCTAGAAAAAGCAGAATAGACAAAACCCAAAACCAGCAGAAGTAAATGATAAAGATTAGAAATAAATGAAATAAAAACTAAGAAAACAATAGAACAAAGAAACCAGGAGCTGGTTCTTTGAAAAGATCAACAAAATCAATAAACCTTTAGCTGGACTCATCAAAAAGAAAAAAAAAAGGAGAAACAGTGTACTCTGATAAACAAAATCAGACATGAAAGAGGAGAAATAACAACTGACACCACAGAAATACAATTGTAAGAGGTTATGAGAAACTATATGCCAACAAATTAGACAACCTAGAAGATATGGATAGGTTCCCAGAAACATCTAAATTACCAAAACTGAAGCAGGAAGAAATAGAAAATTTGAGCGACCAATTACCAGCAATGAAACTGAATTAGTAATCAAAACACTCCCAATAAACAAAAGTTCAGGACCATATGGCTTCACAGGCAATACTCTGATACCAAAACCAGATAAATACACCACACACACACACACACACACACAAAATACAAGCCAGTATCCTTGATGAACATAGATGCAAAAATCCTCAACAAAATACTAGCAAACCAAACCCAACAATACATTTAAAAAATCATTCACCACGATCAAGCAGAATTTACTCCTGGGATGCAAGCATGGTTCAATATTCACAAATCAATGTGATACATCACATCAGTAAGAGAAGGTATAAAAAACATGATTATTTCAATAGATGGAGAAAAAGCATTTGACAAAGTACAACATCCAATCGTAAAAACCCTCAACAAAGTAGGTTTAAGGGGAACATACCTCAACATAATAAAAAGCCTTATATGGAAAACCTATAGCTAACTCAATAGGGAAAAACAGAGCTTTTCCCTTAAGGTGAGGAAAACGACAAGGATGTCCACTCTCACCACCCTTATTCACCACAGTACTGGAAGTCCTACCCACAGCAATCAGACAACAACAAAAATAAAAGTCATCCCATTACTAAGGAAGAACTAAAACTTGCACTATTTGCAGATAACTTGATACTATACATAGAAAAACTGTAAAGACTCCACCAAAAAACTACTAGAACTTATAAATAAATTCAATAAAGTTGAAGGATATAAAACCAATGTGCAGACATATGTTACATTTCTATATTCCAATAATGAAGCAGCAGAAAGAGAAATTAAGAAAACAATCCCATTTACAATTGCACCAAAAATAATAAAATACCTAGGCATAAACAAAAGAGATGAAAGACTTCTACTCTGAAAACTATAAAACAGTGATGAAAGAAACCAAGGACAACACAAAGAAATGGAAAGACATTCTGTGCTCATGCACTGGAAGAACAAATGTTAAAATGTCTATACTACCCAAAGCAATCTACATATTTAATGCAATCCCTATCAAAATATCAACAGCATTTTTCACAGAACTAGAACAAACAATCCTAAAATTTGTATGGAACCACAAAAGACCTTGAATAGCCAAAACAATCTTGAAAAACAAGGAGGGGAGGGGAAGGGAAATAAAAAATTAAAATAATTAAAAAGAAAAACAAAACTGGATGTTATCACAATACCAGACAGTTATATTACAAAACTGTAGGAATCAAAACCGTATGGTACTGGCACAAAAATAGACACACAGATCAATAGAACAGAATAGAAAACCCAAAAATAAACCCACAATTTTATGGTCAATTAATCTTTGACAAAGGAGGCAAGAATATGCAATGGGAAAAAGACAGTCTCTTCAGCAAATGGTGTTAGGAAAACCAGACAGCTATACATAAAGGAATGAAATTGGACCACTTACTTACACCATACACAAAGACTCACAATGGATCCATGATCTAACTGTGAGACCTGAAACCGTAAAAATCCTAGAAGAGAGGCAGTGATTTCTCTGACATTGGCCATAGCAACATTTTTCTAGATATGGCTTCTTAGGCAAGGGAAATAAAAACAAAAATAAACTATTGGGACTATATCAAAATAAAAAGCTTCTGCACAGTGAAGGAAACAATCAACAAAACTAAAAGACAACCTATGGAATGGGAGAAGATATTTGCAAATGTCTTATCTGATAAAGGGTTAGTATCCAAAATATATAAAGAACTGATACCACTCAACACCCAAAAAACAAATAATCCAATTAAAAAATGGGCAGAAGGCATGAACAGACATTTCTCCAAAGACGACATCCAGATGGCCAGCAGATACCTGAAAAGATGCTCAACATCACTCAACATTAGGGAAATGCAAATCAAAATTAAAATGAGCTATCACCTCACGCCTGTCAGAATGACTAAAATCAAAAACACAGGAAAAACAAGAGCTGGTGAGGATGTGGAGAGAAAAGAAATCCTCTTGCACTGTTGGTGGGAATGCAAACTGGTGCAGCCACTGTGAAAAACAGTATGGTGGTTTCTCAAAAAGTTAAAAGTAGAACAACCCTATGATCCATTAATTGCACTGCTGGGTACAGTGCACCCCAAAATACAAAAACAGTAATTTTCAAAAGGATACATGTACCCTGATGTTTACTGCAACATCATTTACAATGGCCAAATTATGGAAGCAGCCCATGTCCGTCAACAGATGAATGGGTAAGAGAGTTGTGGTGTGTGTCTACAATGGAATATTTTTCAGTCATAAAAAAGAATGAAATCTTGCCGTTTGTAACAACATGGTTAGAGCAAGAGAATACAATGCTAAGTGAAATAAGCCAGTCAGAGAAAGACAAATGGCGTATGACTGCACTCATATGTGGAACTTAAGAAGCAAAACAAACAAGCAAAGGGAAACAGATAAACTAGGAAATAGACTCTTAACTATTGAGACCGAACTGATGGTTACCAGAAGAGAGGCGGGGGCGGAGGAGGTGGGCTAAATGGGTGATGGAGATTAAGGAATGCACTTCCAGATGAGCCCTTGGTGAGGTATGGAAGTGTTGAATCACTATCTTGTACACCTGAAGTTTATTACACTGTATATTAACTGGAGTTTAAATTTTAAAAACTTAATAAAACAGAGAAAGAAAAAAAAACACCTAGCACCAAACAATTTCAAGTTTCTGTCTTTACAGGGAGAGGGGAGAAAAAAGAAAGGAACATTGATGCTAATTTATAAGGCAAATAAGTTTTCTTTCAGCTCTTAGAAGTCTGCCTGAAGACCACCAAAGAACACTGCCACATACTTAAAAATCAGCCCGGTTCTCCTTCTCACTCTGCACTCTACGCACTCTAATTCAGTAAGGGCAGAGGGTGAGAGGAAACTGGAGACAGATGGCCTCAGGGTGACAGGTAGCCCCTGAAACCTGAGGGCCCACAACAGTCGATCATTGCACACGTACACGACCTTAGTGCCTCACCCCAAACTCGCAGAAGAGGGCCCACTGAAAAGAAACCACTTTTCTTTCAGGGTTTATCCTCTGTTTGCTCCAGACTTAAGATTTCAAAGGCAGGTGAAGGGGTGGGGGGAAGAGGACGTAAAAAGGAGGGTGGAGTAATTAAAAAGAAGAGATGATTTTTCCAAAGCTGTAGCCTCTGCCCTAAAAGTGATCAAATCCATACTAACTTGGGAGAAAGTGTTAAAAAGAGCTCCATCTAAGACCCCAAAGGAATACACCCTCGAGAGAAAGTACAGGAAGATCCTTCAAGAAGGATCACTCCGCTGGTGTGACCCAGACGCCACCACCCAGCGCCTGGACCCTGCTGTGCCCCCAGTGAAAGTGGGAAAGGAACTATAAGGGAAGTTCCAAGGGCAGACTGTGAGGCCTCCAAGCACCCCGGACTCCAGAGGCCCTGTGTGGGGCCACCACGTGCCAGTTAAGGCCTGGGACTGGAAGGCGCTTCTGTGGCCGCCCCTGGTGGCACTGAGCTGCAGTTTTCCATCCCAGCATGCTCCCTCCCTCACAGGAGCCTGACTCCCCCTCAGGACGCCCCCTGCCCTTTTCCCAAAACATTCAGCTTTCAGCTAAGTTGCTCAGGAAACAGGCCAGCTTTCTTTCACTGCCAAACCTCAATCTTTAAGGCTCCCGGGGGTGTTGGGTGTGGGCGGGCATAGCGTCCCCATGTCCTCCCTGGGGTCCAGCCAACACTGGCTATCATGATCACTGAAGTCCCCAATTCCCAGGGGCTTTGGTGGCTACTGGCAAGCTCTCCGGGATCCACGTGGCTACATCTAGAAAGCATTCATGCAGCCACCACTGGGGTGGGTGGTGTGCCTACCTGGTTCCAAGGGAATATGAAAAGGGGACTGTGGATGGGCTCCCGAAGAGTCCCATTGTGGGAAAGGGAGAGTCCCAATATGTGGACCCATCCCAGGTACTGGAAAGTGGGAGCTAGGGGAGTTCCACCTGAAAGTGAGAAGTGCTGCTACCTGTGGGAGTCTTCCTCGGGGGAAAACGTAGACTAGGGGGCGCCTGGGTGGCTCAGTTAAGCGTCGGCCTTTGGCTCAGGTCATGATCCCAGGGTCCTGGGATCGAGCCCCGCATCGGGCTCTCTGCTCGGCGGGAAGCCTGCTTCTCCCTCTCCCTCTCCCCTGGCTTGTGTTCCCTCTCTCGCCGTGTCTCTCTCTGTCAAATAAATAAAATCATAAAAAAACACAAACCTTAGACTAGTAACATTAACAATAAACATGTCCAGGAACTTCGAAGATCTTTGAATGACACTAAAGGACCCTGCACTTTGATATGGCTGTTGTGTCTGTTCCTCTTATGTGCAAACACATCACCAAGGGGAACAATGCTGCTAAAAATTATAGAACTATGATCATTTCTAATGGGGAACCAACGTAAGTGGAGAATATTGAATTGCAGTGGACATGATAAATGTAGCCCATACATCATATTCCCATGCAGGATCCTCTGACTCTGAAGACAAAAGAATTTTATCAGTCACTGTAAGTTGGCAGGATGGCTTCAGGAATGTGACCATCGGAACAATCTTCTTATCACAGACAGGATTCAGAATCACTGGAAATTTCTCCCTTCTCTACCATTATCTCCTTTACTGGGCGCAGGGTGAGGTCCACAGATTTGATGCTCAAGCACCTGATTATAGCCAACTCTTTGGCCCTGCTTTCTAAAGGAGTCCCCAGACAGTGGCAGCTCTTGATTTGAAAGATTTCCTTGACGATGTCAGATGCAAACTTGTTTTCTGTCTTCACAGAGTGGGAAGGGGTGTGTCCGTCAGCAGCACCTGCCTCTTGAGTCTCTTCCAGGCCATCACAGTCAGCCCCAGAAACTCCACATGGGCAGAACTGGGAGTAAAAGCTCCCAGGCACATTGGCTCCTTTGTTTCGTTGTGCTGTATCCTGCCAATACTGGTAAATATCTCTTTTCCTGTGTGTGTGACTGGCAAATGGAACAATGCAAACATCACAATGAAAAAGGATTTGGGATACTGTTCTGGGGTAGGTAATAACAAAACCACACTATCACTACAGGCAACATTGTTATCATTCTCTGATATTTGCTGCTTGGGGGTCGGCTGTGAGCCCGTGGCTCCATGGTTTCCATCTTGCTTAAGCACAAGCAGTGGGTCAGGCACATTCATACCAACAATCTCTCCCCAAGATGCATCCCCGGGTCCACAGTCACCCAAAGAATCCTTGTCCTTGGGAGCACCCTTGTATCATTTTATACCGTCTTCCACCTTCCAAGTCTGCACTGTTCTTATTAATAATCCCAGTTGGTTGCTGGTGAACATCTCTACCTTAAACAACAGATTTTTCCCAACTGTAGGCCCCTTTGTTCTCATGAGCCATGGCTCCAGTGTCCAGGCTCTGTTTTGTCTGGACAAACAACTAAACCTCCTGATGTCATCAGAAATGTAAAGTGGGGCACCTGGCCAGCTCATTCAATAGAGCATGCAACTTTTTTTTTTTTAAGATTATTTATTTATTTGAGAGAGAGAACGAGAGACAGAGAGCGCATGGGGGGTAGGGTCAGAGGGAGAAGCAGACTCCCTGCTGAGCAGGGAGCCTGATGCAGGACTCGATCCCGGGACTCCAGGATCATGACCTGAGCTGAAGGCAGTTGCTTAAACAACTGAGCCACCCAGGCGCCCGAGCATGCAACTCTTGATCATGGTCGTAAGTTCGAGCCCCACACTGGGGCTTGAGTTTAATGTAAAAAAAAAAAAAAAGAAAGAAAGGAAACATATAAAGTTATGTTTATGCACAGCATCCATTGTTTATTCACTCCTCTTCACCGAGTTCTACAGTGATGACACAATCACCTCTTAAGTTGTGTGCAATAATAAACCATAAACACAACAACTGTAAATGGAGTTACTATGTAATTATTATTTAAATCCTTATGTAATTGTTAGTCATGTTTATAGTGGAGCAGTTCGAGTCTATGAAATAAAAAAGACATGGATCTCACACAACCTGGATATTATGGGGATGTCTTTGAGCACAGAACTTCCAGTTTGACATAATATATTTATCCAGAAATTAACTAAGCATGGAATATCTGGTAAAGTTCCATGGAAAAGGAACAGTATGTGAGATGGCCATTCAAGAAACTGAACAAACAAAATGTTCTCTGGGAAAAATGAAATAGAATGGGGTGAAGCGGAAAAGAAAATCAGGTTCAGGTAGTAGGTGTATGTGGGGGCCAAGGTATGAAATTAGTACATTACAACCTTATAGAGATGGTGGTTGTTGGAAAGATAATTATATGGAGGGAGAGAAGCACAATATTTTTTTTTCTGTAGAAACATCCAGATTAAACTGCAGTGGGAAAAATGAAAGCACGAAGATGTATGGCTAATTGTTTAAACGACATCAGGTGAGTGAGAGACAAAAAGGCAAAATGTCTAGGGTAAAGTGGCATGGGTTTTGGCAACTGCAGAGGATAGACTTTTCTGTATCACGTGAAGATGACAATTCTCATGTTGGAAAGAAAGAAACCTGGGGGTACTCATGTCAGTTAGGAGGAAGTAAGTGGAGTTTTTGACTAAACCTGTAGCAGCTCAGGAACAGTCATTTAGAAGGAAAGTCAGGAATCCTGTTTGTTTATGTGCAGTTTGTGGCAGGAGGATTTCCACAAGGACAAAACAGTTGTTACTCAAGTACAGGAAAAATTACAATATAGCTAGCTCTGTATTTACCTAATGAAGCTGTAGTAAAATATTAAGGATTCAATAATTTGAAGAGAATTCATTTGACATAATGAATCTTGTTATATCGAACCCTATGGCACAAAAATAGAGAAATACTATTTTTAAGATTAGAGCCACTCAAATATTTACCACACATTAGACCACAAATCAAGATGCAATACACACACACTCATACATGTCTGTGTGTCTGAATGTGTACGTATGGTGAGTTGTTAGTCAGATTTTCTGTTATTCATCAATAGTATTGGCAAACTGTACATTAATAAATGAGAATAATACCACTTACAATGATTATAATGACAACCTACATTAAACTCTATTATACAGTCCTGTTGGCAGTTTACTAGGTTGAAATGCCATGAGATTATATTTCATTATTTTACTTTAATCCTAATGTTTTAACTTGTGAAAAAAAAATTACTGGAGTCAAACAATGTTAGATTTTAACAAGAGCTATTACCAATTTATGTTCAATATAACAGTGGTAAGTTGGGATTAGATTTACCAACATGCAATAGCATGTTCTTCATTACCCATGGTCTATTTTCTTATTTTCTATCTTCTGTGTAAATTTTCAATAATTCTCTACTTTACCTTAATTTAGGAGGTTTTACACTCAATATCTTCATGTTTCACCTAGGAATTAGAGCACATCTTTTAAAAAACAAATTACAGTACTATTTAATGTCTTTACAATAACAAAAGGATGTGAGAACATTAATCTACTTACCTTCTCCTGAATTTTTAAAAAATTGGTGACAGGTATTTCAAAACAATTTTCAAGATATACATATAGGTCTTAAGTACAAAGCACAGTAAAATAGCACAAAATGAACACATCTCTGTATGTATTTTGTAGTTCAAAAAAACCAGAAGATTTTCAACCCAAAAAACCTCCCAGTTACTATCCACCACAGTAAACAGTAATGTGACATTTAACAGCACAGATCACTTTTCAAAGTGCCTGTGTGGCACTTTATAGAAATGGACCCATACAGAATAGAATCTTCTGTATTTGGCTTCACATTCCAAATGATTTCATGAACTCATTCCTATTAACACATGTTGTAAGTCATTTACTAGCATTAGTTCCATTGTGTGGACTCTTAACATTTAATAGAATTCCATTGTATAAATAGCTAACAATTACTTTAACCTTTCCACTCCTGATGCACATGTGGGTGGTTTTCAGTTTGGGGCTATTATGAATAGCTCTGCTACGTAAATTCTAGAATTTGTGCTTTGGTGACACATGCACAAATTTCTGTTGGAATAGTAAATTTCATGGTCATAGGCTTGCATCTGTTCAGCTTTCATTCATACTTCCAGTACTTTTCAAAATGTTTTACACAATTTTCACAACCATCACCATTTGTATGAGATTCCATATTTATCCACATTCTTCAGGGTAGGCTGAAGGGAGAACAGTGTTAGTGAAGCAAACTCCCCAGGCATTTCCTTTCAGTGTATGGGTGAGAATACACTACATTTATCTTAACCCTCTGCTGTGTTTCCCTACGTGGATGAATTGTTTGTTGGAAAGTTACAGACATTAGTCTCAAAAGCCCTGTCTAGGACATTCCTTCTCTGCCAGTAGGTAAAGCTGATAAAATGTAACAAATTCAGAGTCCTTTTCCAATTACAGTTTACTGGAATTATATGGGCAATGTGCACTGCTCATTCTAGCAATAAAGAAAAATACACTGTTGTATCTTGCCCACAACCACCATCAAAAAAACCCAAAAAGGCCCAGCCCTTTAAAAGACTTCTGGAGTATCAGAGACAATGCAAAACTGTGCCAGATTCCACCATTTGGAGTCTCTGACAAAGGCGAGCAGTCTCCATCTGGAAGGCTCCCTTGGGGTTTGGACTCAGGTTTGTTTGTTTTTAAAGATTTTATTTATTTGAAAGAGAGAGAGCACGAGCAAGGGGGAGGGGCAGAGGGAGAGGGAGAAGCAGACTCCCTGCTGAATAGGAAGCCCGAGGCGATGCAGGGGTTCAATCTCAGGACCCTGAGATCATGACCTGAGCCGAAGGCAGATGCTTAACCAACTGAGCTACCCAAGCGCCCCAGAACTCAGGTTTGACATAACCAACAGGTAAATTGCTTTCGAAAAGCAGCCATTAGCTTGCTACCAAACATTTGTCAAAAGTGAAGCATGATCCATTCAGGACTTGTGACTGTCTGGTGTAACATTCCCATGTTGATGAGGCAACTTGAACCCTACAGCCAACAATGCAGAGAGGTCCTAAAAGACTTGCTGGTCAAATGGAGAAGGTATATTTAAGGGTGAATCCTGACTGGCATCAGTAACATCTCAGCTCTACAGGAATGTGTCATATCTGCAGCCTGCAGCAGAGCCCCTGGCACCGTGAGGACCTCAGCGATCCCAGATTCCCCTCGTTGTCTGACACTGGTCCACTGATGGTTCACCAAAGCTGAAACCTCATGGATTCACTGGGCTGGATGTTTAGCCTCTCTGTTGGACATGCAGAAACGAGAGCTGATGTGGTTGTTTTACTCAGTGGTCAGAATCCAGGATCTTGGGCTATCGCCCAAGCTGGAGTTATTGGACCTGCCACTTGAAAAACTACAGAACTGAGATTAAGGGCACCAATCTTTGTGTAAGATGCAGAAACAAATCATTGGTGCTGACATAATCATCTGTGTTCACTCATTCAGAAGCCATGGTGGGCGAACACCTGTTCACTAAAGAAATGGACTATATTCAAGCTGTTGATCAAGCCTGTATTTTCGTTTTTAAACTTTCATTTTTTTTTTTTTTTTTTAAAGTAAACTCTGCAGTCAACGTGGGGCTCAAACTCACAACCCTGAGATCAGGACTCATGTGCTCTACCAGGCCAGCCAGGTGCACCAAAGCTGTTTTGTAACTGCCACTGCATGGTACCACTGTGGGTCTTCTGTAGGCTGACACATGTGGGAGGCCCTCATCTGTTTAAAAAACCCTCTAATCTCTATCCTAAAGCTTTCTTTCTTCTAACATTCCCTGTGAATTCTCTCTCCTATACCAACCCCAGACTCTACTGCAGTCCTGGGAGTGCACTGGTCATGTGAGGAAAAGAGATTAGTCAGCTGTGTCTAAGAAATCGCAGGTGACATGTGACCTCACTTTTATCCTCAGGCAAACCCTCCAGGTTAGGACAACAGGAGATTAGGTTACAGGGGTGAAGGCAGAATGCAGAGGGATGAGGTGGGTGACTGAGAATAGCTTTTGGGGTGGTATGCTCTCAAGATGAAATGGAGAAGCACCCGAATTAGGATACTGTATCACATGACCTGTAACTAGTATAGGAAGGCACATGCATGTACAATGCCTTCCATCAATCATATGATTTTACAGAAAGGTCCCCACACAATGTGCAACTGAGCCTTACGGGGAAGGCACCACCCTGAAGGAGCAATCTGAAACTTCTCCAAAGTCAGGATCTAGAAGTTCTGCCACCAAACTCAAGTAATAATCCTCACACTACGCCAGAACCAATCCTTATACTCCTATTCTTGTCTCATAATATGGGAAAACAAAAGAATCTTCCCATTGCCACTTTAGGAAATGTATGTGTATGTGTGTGCGTATTTCATTTCAGGGACTGTGACGTTCACCAGTACTCCACTGTATTCTCCTAGAAGCACAGGGACTGCACAGACCCTGCTCAGAGAGCTTGTGTGCACAATCATGATATCAGAGACCTACACAAAACTGGTTGTCTTGTGTGAGGGCAGCTTCCCTCCCCAAGGCAGGACCTCTCCTTGTGTAGCTCTGCCTCTTCTATTGCGTCTTGAGAACCTCTGTCCCGAATGAGGAGTTTCTGACCCTGTTCTTAAGGGAAAGATGGAAGCTTCGTTCATTCAGACAATAAGGGAATTTCAGTGGTACTTCCGGACTCATCTTCCCCTTTCCTCAGACCCTCTGCCCACTTCATGCAAGATTAGAGGTGGTTCCAGAACAAAGTATCCACCAATGCAGAATAAAGCAAACACTTTGAACATCCAATCCTTTGGTTCTACTCCTGTGCTGCTGATTCAGTTCTTAGAAGCAGAGTAAGCCGCACGTTATGTGGGGTGGAGGCATATCTCATTTACGGTGTTCTGGAAAATTACCAAGGAGGTGACAAGTTTTCAGAATCTAAGTTTTAAGAATGACTTCTGGATGTACCTATAATGTCCTTTATTCTCATATGAACAAAGAGCTGCCCCTGAACTTTCTAAAAGCCACAGCATATCATGTTGCCTTTCGTTACTCTTTATTTTAAAGTAATTACAGATACACAAAATGTGCAAAGACTGTATGAAAAAGTCCTTGTAAACTTCACCCCTTCACCCAGGTTCCTCAGATAGTTACATGTTACATAACATAGCACAGTATCACTCTATGACCCAGCAAACAAATTTACATCCACAATCAGCGAAATGTTCCTACCCAAAAGCTGTCACTGTGCTGGAGATTCCTGTAAAGATGATGACTAAGGAGCTGGCTACAAACAGGTGCTTGACACTCAAATCTGTGGATCTTAACCTTCACCTATGACAAAAAGGAAGATATACTGGTAAAGAAAGAAGAAATTCCCCAGGATTCTAATCAGCACCTGTGGTAAGAAGACCATTCCTACTGTCAAAAACCTGGAGGCCATCTGATGGTTCACAACGAGTGACGCTTTTCCTTTGGGGGATGCTGCATGGGAACCTGAAGTCTCGCCTACATTTACCATTTCAAGTGTAAACCAATATTCTTCACATAGGCTTACTTCCCATTAAGACATATTTACTTCAGGGGCGCCTAGGTGGTTCACTGGGCTAAGCATCTGCCTTCAGCTCAGGTTATGATCATGGGGCCCAGGACTGAGCTCCACGTCAGGCTCCCTGCTCAGCAGGGAGTCTGCTTCTCCCTCTACCGCTGCTCCTCCCCGCTCTCTCGTGCTCTCCCCCTATCAAAAATAAATAAAATCTTTAAGAAAAAAATATTTAATTTTAGCTTCATTAAAAGCCTTCTAAGAGTTGAATGGGGAATTCTAAAGAACGCTCACAACGTAAGAATCTCTGCTGTCAAGGCACTTGAAGTCTTCATTCATCAAAAATCAGGGATGGGACTACTACTAGTTTCATTCTAAGGAGGAGAACTTAGGCACACAGGGTTGAGTGATTTCACTATCTTCACTCCTTGTTTAGCAGCAGACTGGGGACTTAAAAGTTACTGGGGGAGGTATCAAAGCACATGATTTAACCATTATGGTATACTGAAAAAGCTGGATGGCTATGTTCTTATAATAATCTAGCTCTACACTTGGGTGTTTTCATAACTTGTACTCATATTTTAGATTAGTGGCATATTATTTATAATTTTGGCTGGGACCAGTTTCCATTTATGTGCAAAGATTTTTTTTTATATGCCAATACCAATGATGCATGAAGCTTCCAAGACCTTAATAAACCGGATACTCTGATTGCAACACAATACATCCAGAATTTGCACCATGACCAAGGTGAACTTAATGACTGCAAGATTTGCTTAATATTAGTACAGTAAGAGAGAGTCCTGTGTTTTTATGCCAGGAACAAGACAGAGTGGCACCTATCACCAGAACTTCGGAAATATCTCATATGATGCGCCACAGGTATGGTAGAGAAAATGCTAATGTGCAATTATACCAAGACTGCAAGATACAAGGTCATAATACAAAAGTTAACTATCTTTCCTAGATATCAGCAAGAAACAAGTGACTTGAAAATTTAAAAAAAAAAACACCATTCACATCAGGACCAAAACAAGAAGTTCCATCACAGACATCACTGTGGCAACACATGGAAAGTCTGTGATGGAGACATAACATCATTAACAGATTTCCAACTACAGGTCCAAATTCAATAATAAAGTAAATAAACCTCATCACGCAATCTAAATGAATAAAATGACTGTATAAACTGAAGATACGTGGGCATTTCCACAGATGCCCCTGCTCCTTTGATACCCATTGTCTCAGGAATTTTCAATCATTTTGACTTTTAATTTTCGGGCAGAATCTAACATTTGATTTGATTAATCTTCAAGAACTAGATTTAGTTCTCACTAGTAAGAATTTTCTCATGCACAGTACATTGTACCACCTACTTAAGCAATTTACCACATGTTGTGTTTATAGGGTTTTCCCCAACATGAAATCTTTGGTGATTCCTGAGGTCAAGTCATGGCACGAAGGCCATGCCATTCTTTTGTAAAGTTTCTTTGCAGTATGCATTCCCTCATGACTCCAAATGTGAGAACATTTAATAAAAGCCTTACCACAGGTTCTACATCTTTATCTTCATTCTGTGTATATTCTGGTGTCTACTCAGGCTTGAATACTGCTTAAAGGCTTTCCCACATTCATGACATCTGTAAGGCTTCTCCCCAGTATGAATTCTCTGATGAACTGTAAGGCTTGAATTCTGACTAAAGGCCTTGTCACATACATTACATTTATATGGTTTCTCTCCAGCATGAATTCTCTTATGTTGAGTAAGATTTGAACTCCCGGAGAAGGCCTTTCCACACTCATTACACTTGTAAGGTTTCTCTCCAGTGTGAGTTCTCTCATGACCCCAAAGGTGTGAACGGGTGATAAATTCCTTACCACACTGATTACATTTATAAGGTTTCTCTCCAGAATGGATTCTTTTATGTTGAACAAGATTTGAACACTCAGAAAAGGCTTTGCCACACACATTACATTTGTAAGGCTTCTCTCCAGTATGAATTCGCTCATGTCCCCAAAGGTGTGAACGTATCATAAAATCCTTACCACATACATTACATTTATATGGTTTCTCTCCAGTATGGATTCTCTGATGCCTTGTGAGGTTTGAGAACCTGTTAAAGACTTTGCCACACTCATTACATTTGTAAGGTTTCTGCTCAGAATGAATTCTTTGATGAGTAGCTAAGGTTGAGCAATGGCTAAAAGTCTTCCCACACTCTTTACATTTGTAAGGTTTTTCTCTTTTGGGTGTTTTTTGGTGTTGTGTCTGTAATGAAGAATGTGTAAGAACCTTCCCATATTTGTTAAAAATGTTGGTTTTGACACTAGAAGGAATTTTTTGAAGTGAAACTGAAGTCTTTTTGGTAGACTTCTCAACTTGATTACTTTCATGAATTTCCTCTTGGGTTTGAAATCTTTGCAGTTCAGCCAGATGTGAATGAAAGCTTAATCCAAGCCCACTGTCCAAACAGTTCCTATACTTGTTTCCTGAAGAGCCTACCTTGTTTTTTAGTGTCTTATTCATATCATGTTTATAATACTGAGATTTACTATTTCTTATGGAAACACTATGCTTTACAGGGAAATTATTCCAGAATTTGTGATGTTGTTGGTCTTCTCTACAAGTGAGATTTTTATAATGGGATGTAGTCATTCCTTTGTAATTTTTTTCTTCATATAGCCACTGAGTCTCAAATTTGTTCACATCTTGCTGGACTTCCCTCAAACCAAAGTCATCAAAGTCATGACTTACGTGTCTTTCCAAAACCAACGTTTGGAATAATTCTCCATTATTAATGTTGTCTTTTGGTGGTAATTCTTTGCTCATACATCTAGTAGAGATATCTGTAATATATAAATAAAGACAGGCTTCATATTAACCAGAGTTTATAAAGATGGATATTTTATATGAAAAAGTATTACACCAGGGGCACCTGGGTGGCTGAGTCATTAGGCGTCTGCCTTCAGCTCCGGTCATGATCCCAGCATCCTGGGATCAAGCCCCGCGTCGGACTCCCTGCTCAGTGGGGGGCCTGCTTCTCCCTCTCCCTCTCAAATAAATAAAAGATTAAAAAAGAAAATAAAAGAAAAAGTATTATACCAAAAGTAGAATTCATAATTAACAGAGTTATCAAGCTTCTCAACCATGGTGTGCAAATGTTTAGAAACACAAAAAAACATGTAGTTCAAATTATTTTCAGGTAAGCCTATTTAAATGCTGTGATCAAAAGTTCCAGTGCCCTGAAAGACAGGAATTTTCCATAGGCACCCCAAAACCTAAAAACCTCATAGGAGGGATAGAGGTGAATCATACTTGAAAAAAAAAAATATATATATTAAAGTCAATTCTTGAGGGGCGACTGGGTGGCTCAGTCGGTTAAGCGTCTGCCTTTGGCTCAGGTCATGATCCCAGGGTCCTGGGGATCGAGTGCCCGCACTGGGCTCCCTGCTCAGTGGAGAGCCTGCTTCTCCTTCTCCCTCTACACCTCCCCCTGCTCATGCTCTCTCTTGCTCTGCAATCTCTCTCTCAAATAAATAAAATCTTTAAAAAAAAAAAGGTCAATTCCTGAATACTTGTTGTCTACAATATTAAAATAACATTCAAGGATAATAAAATATTCTTCTAAATACTTCTTCCAATAATATACCCAGGCAAAAGAGGCATACTGCAATGTAATAATCAGTGAATTGTGATTATATACCATAATATATGTAGAAATTAATTATGTGTCAATCATAATGAAAAATAATAAACATGTTAGTAACCCAAGGCGAATCCAGAAATAATTAATAAATACGGTCATTTATTAAAAAATGTATATAGACTTCAGAATTCTAAAGAGCTCACCCATAAGAGAAAAAGAAAGAAGTTGTATTTCAAGAGAAGCACACAATATCATAAACGGAAAATATGTTGAAATCATCCATTGTGAAATAGAAGTTCT